>NC_042621.1:312997171-313297643 GCF_901001135.1 Rhinatrema bivittatum
AGATTTACGGCAGTTCTCGTATGCGAAGGGCAAAGATGATGAGGCCCTGCCTGAAGAGGCCGCAGCGGCCGAGCCGCGACCACCGGACCACGAGGAGAGAGATGATCTTGGGGCAGAACAAATACCCCCGGGCTCAGAGATGCCCACACGGGATGAATTCCGGCAATGGTTCCAGGACTTAAGGCGAGATATGAAAAATAATAAGAGGGAGATGCTGGACAAGATGGCGGAAATACGAGACGACATGGCGGACATCGGGCGACGGGTCGATGAGTGCGACTGCCGCTTGGAAGCCCAAGAAGTGCGAATGGATAAACTGCAAGAGCAGGAGGAGGGTTTCCAGCAGGCCCAAACCGATCTTTTTGCAAAATTGGAAGATTTAGAGAACCGGACCTGCAGGTGTAACCTGCGCTTCAGAGGCATTCCAGAGACAGCACAGTATACTGATTGCGGAGAGGTGGTTCGCTCTTTGAGCAAATTTTTTCTTACACAGGAGGATCCCTCGATAGCCCAAATGGATATAGAGGTTGAACGGGCCCACCGCACACTTGGTCCTCGCACCGGGAACCAACCCCGAGACATAGTGGCTTGCTTTTTACGCTTTCCAATTAAGGAAAAAATCCTGGCCGCGGCGAGGAAGAAACAAAGCTGGGAGTGGGACTCACACCAGATAGCCGTCTTCTCGGATATTTCTTCAGCAACCCTTAAACGTCGCCAGGAATATCAACCAGTTACTTCAGTGCTACGCCACGAGAATCTACGCTACCGCTGGTTATTTCCCCAAGGTATTGCTATCACTATACAGGGAACCACTTCTAAGGCGCAAACTGTAGCGGACGCGGTGGCCATTATGAGAGCTGCTGGCCACCAAGTTACCTTGCCGGCTCCAGTGAAACCGCGGGAGAAACCAGAGGTGAGGAGATGGCAACGGGTGGACACGGGCGGCAAACGGTTGCGGAGGAACGCCAGTGCCCTCTTAAACTCTGCGCGTGAGGCCCGAGAGGGCACCTGAAGTACACTTGGCCATAGACGCTGATTAGCTTAAAAGTCATGGTGGGGGTGGACGTTACTTGAAAGTATGGGTACCCTACGCAGACGGCGCACTCAATCACCTTGGAATATGTTGTCTACTACTCGTTTAAACAGTTCGTTACGTTTAATTTTGGAGACGTTGTTTGATTCTCCTATGGATGATGGAGGCACCGACTGGAGAGGAGGAACGCTGCATTGGGGACTTCACCAGTCTCACTAACCTGATTGGTAGCGTCATGGCGACATGGCGCTTAAAGATGGGGAGGGGAGGGAGGGGGTTGGGGAGGGTGGGGGCGGGAGAGGGGATGAATGCTTTACGAGTGGGGAGAGATCCCTTGTATTGTACATGTGCATTTTTGAGGTATGGCACTGAGTGGATACTGTATGCAGAGGGGAATGTCGACACAGGGCTGTCTGAAGTAGTGGGGGGCGAGGATGCTGGGAGAGGCAAATATGCACTTTTAGCTAGCAGCATATTGCCATGATGGCGCTACACATATTTTCTCTAAATGTGAAGGGAATACACACCCCGCGTAAACGACATATGCTTCGGCGAGATATACAAACTGCAGGGGCACAGATAATATGCCTGCAGGAAACACACCTAAAAACACGCTATGAGCATTTGCTCAATTGGCCTATGTTTGCGCATAAGCTTTTCTCAGCGGCTCGTCCGACCGCTAAATACGCTGGAGTTTGTACCTTATTTTGTCAAGGGCAAGACTATATCATCCGCAAACAGGTGGGGGATCCGAATGGCCGTTATTTACTTGTATGCTTTGAACTGCAGGGGGTCCTGTATACCATCTTAAATGTATACGCTCCAAATAGTGGTCAGAAGGAATTTTATGCACAAATAGATACTCTTCTGCGCAAAGAGGGGGAGGGGTCGATCATACTGGTTGGGGATTTTAATATGACCCTAGACCCCATAGTAGACAACTCCAAAGGTGCATCTGAGGGTTCACGCCCCCATAGAAGGAGCTTAAAATCTCTCTTAGACACCTGGAACTTAGTGGATGTATGGAGGCAGCAGCATCCCGGCGATCGTAATTACACATTCTTTTCTGCTCCTCACAATTCGTACTCACGAATTGATCTCTTCCTGGTGGACAGGACTCTCATGCCCCGTGTTGCCAATGCGGACGTACAGTCTATTATATGGTCCGATCATGCCTCTATCACATTAGACATTCGCACTCACTCGGATAGAACGGGTTATAAATCATGGAAACTAAATGATACCCTCTTGAGAGATGTCCAGTTTTGCAGCACTATTACAAATGAGATTCGAGATTACTTAATAGAAAATGAAGGAGCACCTACCTTAATATGGGACTGCTTGAAAGCAGTTTTGAGAGGGAAATTTATTTCCAGAGGCACTTATGTGAAAAAAGCTAAATTGGAAGCCACGCAACAATTACTGGGGAAGATTGACTCATTAGCACAGGAACATAAACGAACGCTATCGGCTAGCACCTACACTCAATTACAGCAGGCCAGGGAGGCATTGAGAGTGCTTACCTCAGAGGAGATGGCGGATAGGTTGAGGATGTTGAACCTAGAGAAGTTTGAGTGGGGCAATAGACCAGGGAAACTACTGGCCAGATTCTTAAAACGGCGACAGACCCAAAATCGGCAGCGGCAGCCGATTGGATATTCTTACCTGCACGTCAGCGGTAAGCGGGGGATTTAAATCTGAGACGCCCCGATCGGCGTCCTTTCTGCCGCGATACTCGCCACGCTGCTTCCTCACTCTGTCTGCTGCTAGGCCACGCTGCTTCCTCACTCTGTCTGCTGCTAGGCCTGCGCATCCGGCGCTGAAGCCCGTCGGGGCAAGGCCCAAATTAAAAGCACAGCACTCGCCTCCGGGGCTCCAGCGACGGCCACGCGACCGGCCCTTCCACTCCGCCCCCTCCCAGACGCAGCGGCAGCCGATTGGATATTCTTACCTGCACGTCAGCGGTAAGCGGGGGATTTAAATCTGAGACGCCCCGATCGGCGTCCTTTCTGCCGCGATACTCGCCACGCTGCTTCCTCACTCTGTCTGCTGCTAGGCCTGCGCATCCGGCGCTGAAGCCCGTCGGGGCAAGGCCCAAATTAAAAGCACAGCACTCGCCTCCGGGGCTCCAGCGACGGCCACGCGACCGGCCCTTCCACTCCGCCCCCTCCCAGACGCAGCGGCAGCCGATTGGATATTCTTACCTGCACGTCAGCGGTAAGCGGGGGATTTAAATCTGAGACGCCCCCATCGGCGCGCGACGCCGAAGGAGCGCGACAAAGGGGCCTGCCCCTTTGTCTCGCCCCTTCGGCGCAGCCCCGAGGAGGCCCGAGCCATACCCGAGGAAAAGCCCTAATCAACAACAATAGTAACAGCCAGTAAAGGTACAAAGCCAACCGTTTCAGCTGTATGGAATACAATTACCATTCAACCAACTTCATCTATTCCAGTCTCTACAGCGTTGTCAGAAACATCTACAATAAGACTCGCCACCCCTTCAGGACGCCAGTCAGCATTCATCCAGCCTCACCGGCAATCCTCAAGCATTCATCCAGCCTCACCTTCAAGCTTCCAGCACTCATCCAGCCACACATGCAAGCTACAAGCGTACATCCATCTTCACCTGCAAGCTTCCAGATCTCATACAGCCTTGCCGGAATATTTCCCACAGCTATCTAGCCCCACCTGCAAGCTTCTAGTATTCTTCTTGACCCACTTGCAAACTTCAAGCACTCATACAACCTCTCCTACAAGCCGCTAGCATTCATCAAACCTGCACAGACAAGCCTCCAACTTTCTCATAGCCCTTCTTTCATAATTCTTCTTACCTTGTAACATAGTTCTTACAAATGGCACCATTTTTCACAATTCCAATTCTCCAACATAACACACCACCGAAAAGAATTTCTTTCCGACATGCTCAACAACTCAACCTTAAATCCCTCTCTTCAACTCCGATCACTCCTTCCACACAACTCCTAGGCCTCACCCTCTTCTCTTTAAGCCTTTTCAATGTTCAATCTCTAACGAAAAAGTCTGTAATCTTAAACGACTACCTCATAGATGTGAAACCGGAGATATGTGCAATCACTGAAACGTGGTTAAAACCTTCTGACACAGCAATAATTAATCAATTACCTACAGAGGCTTACGACTTCTTCTCACTTCCCCGTCATAAAAAAAAGGGAGGAGGTATCCTTTTAGCAATTAAAAAGGACCTCAGATTCTCTCTACATCAATCCAATTCCAATTCAAAACTTGAATTTGGCTTTTTCACCTCAGACAAGCTCCAAATCCTCCTCGTATATGCTCCCCCAGGACTTCTGGAATCAGATGTTTCACCACTAATCGAATTAACCTCTTCCATCATCAACTTTGACTCTCCAGCTATCATCCTAGGCGATTTCAATTTACACGTTGATAACCCCAACCCATCACCTAACTGTGAAACACTACTCACAGCCTTCTCAGCGCTAGGCTTCACTCAATTAGTCAACAAACCTACCCACAAAGCCGGCCACACGTTAGACCTGATCTTCGTTAACGCTGCCATCAAGCCCCTATCTATCCCAAATTGCACTAAGGTCCCCTGGTCAGATCACTACCTCATAACAACTTCATTCTCTATAAAAGATACTAGCCTGGCTTGCATTCCTTCGCCCTCCTTCACTTACAGGAAAACTTGCTCCCAGAAGACCTCAACAATCACCTATCACCACAATTACACCAACTGGACCTTACAGATCCGAACTCAGCACTTCGATCATGGAATACCATCACCGAAACTATAGCTAACAAGTTATGCCCTACAATTACAAAAAAACCACACCAGAATTCTTCCAAAAGACAGCCCTGGTTCTCCTCAGAACTAAGAAAGCTCAAACTCCAACTAAGACAAAATGAGGCTAAATGGCGCATAAACCCAGGAACCAACACCCTTTCAATCTACAAATCATCACTGCACCAATACAAACAAGCACCTTAAGATCCAAGAGGGACTACTACGCCTCGAAGATACACGACCTCGTATTCGATGCTAAAGCCCTCTTCAGCTATGTAGCCAACCTCACACAATTAAACCAACCAGAGATTGCACATGACCAAGCTCAATCGAAAGCGGAAGAATTAGCTCTATTCTTCAGCAACAAAATCAACAATCTTCTAGCTCAGTTCCCCACTAACCCCATTGATCCACCAACCACTCCCCAACTCTCAATCAACTACACTCGGTTAGAAGAACTTGACACAACTTCATCCATTGAAATCCAAGGAATTCTAAGGAAAATGAAACCTTCCTCTCACCCTTCAGATCACATCCCAACTAAACTACTTCTCTCAATTCCAGACTCTATCTCCAAAACACTGGCAGATATCATAAATTGCTCCCTCACACAAGGATTCTACCCTGACAACCTTAAACTAGCCTCACTTAAACCCCTTCTCAAAAAACCAAATCTTGACCCTATTGATCCGAACAATTTCAGACCGATAGCTAACCTCCCCTTCATAGCCAAGATAATGGAAAAATTGGTAAACTCTCGACTCTCTAACTACCTTGAAGACAACAACCTACTATTCCCATCACAATACGGTTTCCGTAAAACCTTAAGCACGGAAGCCCTCCTCATCTCTATGACTGACCACATCATCCTAGGCTTAGACAAAGGACAAGCCTTCCTTCTGATCCTACTCGACCTGTCGTCTGCATTTGACACGGTCAATCACTCCCTTCTCATCAACCAACTAACAGCCATAGGTATTTCAGGCACTGCCCTGTCATGGTTCAGAACCTTCCTCAGCAACAGAGGATACAAGGTGAAGATTCATAATAAAGAATCCTCTCTTCACCCCATGTCAGTAGGAGTCCCTCAGGGCTCTTCCCTGTCTCCTACCTTGTTTAACATTTATCTATTACCCTTATGTAAACTTCTCACTGACCTCAATCTCAAACACTTCCTCTACGCTGACGATATTCAGGTCCTGATCCCCATCAAGGAGTCGCTCGCAAAAACACTGGCTCACTGGGAAACCTGCCTCCAAAATATCAAACAGCTTCTCACAAGTCTCAACCTGATTCTAAATTCATCAAAAACAGAACTTCTACTCATCACACCAGAAAACAGTTCCCTCACACACACTCATCCTACCTTACCAAATACTACACAAGTGAGAGACCTAGGAGTTCTAATTGACAATCACCTAAACCTGAAAGCTAACATCAACAAAACCACCAGAGACTGCTTTTATAAGCTCCAAGTGCTGAAAAGAATAAGACCTCTGTTCCACACACATGACTTTAGAACAATTCTACAATCAATCATTTTTGCAAAGCTGGACTATTGTAATACCATCATGCTTGGTCTCCCCTCTTCACACACCAAGCCACTGCAAATGGTCCAAAATGCCTCCGCTCGTATACTCACGAACACCAGGAGAAGAGAACACATAACCCCTATCCTGATGGGCCTCCACTGGCTGCCCATCCACTTCAGAATAATCTACAAGGCCATTCTCACCATATTCAAAAATATCCACCAATTAGCCCCAATCGATCTCCATATCCCCCTCCGACTACACCACTCTACAAGACCGACAAGAGATGCTTACAAGGGATCACTTCAAGTACCTCCAACCAAAACCACCAGACACATCACGCTAAGAGATCGGGCCTTCTCCACAGCCGGTCCAACTTTATGGAACTCCATTCCCCCGGATCTTAGAATGGAACCTAGCATCTCAACCTTCAAGAAAAGACTCAAGACGTGGTTGTTCACGCAAGCCTTTCCTAACTCCAATATCATTTAACTCCCTTCAATCATCATGCTTCGCTAGTTATAGCATTAATAACCACCTCTTACAATGTTATCATTTACATATATAATTATCTGATCTTCTTTTTCCTTCTTAATCCAAGTTATTGTTTTCCTGTTACATGTAACTGCTTTTCTGCACTATTGTTCAAATTGTAAAGTTTATTATATTGTGCACCCCTGTTCCTTGTGAACCAGCATGATGGGACTTCTGTCTTGAATGTTGGTATATAAAAAAAACTTAAATAAAAAATAAATAAAAATCAAATTTTGCAAATTAAATCTGCCACGGGAGAGCTCTTGACGGCACCGCCGGCCATTAGAGCCCGGTTCCAAGAATTTTATGGGGTTTTGTATGATGACCAACCCCAAATACAACCCGATTTGATCCAGAGCTACTTAGCTAACATAGCCTTACCGACCTTAACGCAGGAGGAAAAGGATAGATTGGACAGTGAAATTACTGCACTAGAGATCCAATGGGCAATACGAGACCTCAAGGCGAACAAGGCACCGGGGCTCGATGGGTTCACCCCGCAATTTTATAAATCGTTCTCTGAGACGCTTATTGCCCCACTGCAAACATTGTTTAACTCCCTGAGGAATGGAGAGTCTTTAAGACCTGGATCCAATGAAGCGGGGATCACTGTTATAGGGAAACCGGGGAGAGACCACACTTGTTGCGGGTCCTTCCGGCCCATTTCCCTACTAAATACGGATCTAAAATTACTCGCCAAAATACTGGCGAACCGCATGAACGGCGTTATGGGAAAACTAGTACACACAGATCAAGCCGGGTTTATCCCGGGCCGGATGGCAGCGGATAACATCCGCAAAATCGTTGATTTAATTGGTTGGGCTAGAAGTAGTTCGCAACCCCTGGTTTTGTTGTCGGTGGACGCTGAAAAAGCCTTCGACATGGTCAGGTGGCCCTACTTGTTTCAAACCCTACAGGCTATGAATTTTGGGGATAAATTCCTGTCTTGGCTTCGGCAACTTTACACTAAGCCTACTGCCAGGGTTAAGGTCAATGGCATGTACTCCGAGGCCTTTGACATTAAGAGGGGAACGAGGCAGGGGTGCCCATTGTCCCCCCTGCTTTTCGCCCTGTTCCTAGAACCTCTGGCCATAACGGTACGAACTACCACCTCTATCACAGGCGTGAAGGTTAAGGATCAGACCTTCAAAATGTCGATGTTCGCGGATGACATTTTGTTTACACTGACGGACCCAGCCAAATCCCTACAGGGTACATTGGCAGCCCTACACACCTTTGGGGGAGTATCGGGCTTTAAGCTCAATATTGAGAAATCTGAAATATTGAATATTACATTGCCGGCTCCTGCCTTATTGGCCTTGCAGACACAGTTTCAGTTCCGGTGGGCGACCACTAAAATAAAATATCTGGGGGTCTATATTAGCAAAGATCCCAAAGACCTTTACCAGTTGAACTATCCACTACTTATCCATAAAATCTTTCAAGACCTAGATAGATGGTCTGATCTTTACCTTTCCTGGTTCGGTAGGATCGCATCGGTCAAAATGAATGTCCTTCCTCGGATAGGATATCTATTTCAGGCCCTGCCCATCCACGTACCAGACGCCCTGATTAACAGTTGGCAAAGGAGGATATTCTCCTACATTTGGAAAAGGAGACCACCCCGGATCGCTAGGAATGTTATGTATAGACCCAAGCTGCGGGGAGGGCTCGGAGTCCCTAACTTGAAGTGGTACTATGTTGCTGCCTAACTTAGGGCCCTCTTTGACTGGCATAGGAAGGGCGAACAGAAACCATGGGCGGTGATAGAGCAACTACAAGTGGGAGCAATCCCCTTGGGATCCCTTATTTGGCAGCCCAAACTTACACGTTGGTCCAGCCGGCCTTTACCACCAACTACACAGCATACGCTGTCGATATGGGAGAAATGGAAACCTCAATTGATTGGGGACAGACGATACTTTTATAGTACAAATCTGTATCATATTCGTCAGTTCCCCCTGGGAGGCTCATCTAAAGATTTCCGGCTCTGGGCTGCAAAAGGGATTAATTGCTGCGGGCAGCTCTGGGGACTGGAGGGCATGGTTGCGTTCCGTTCCTTACAGTCCACCTATGATTTACCTCCCATGCATGTGTATCCGTACTTGCAGCTACGGCATTTTTTCCACACTGAACAGGTGGGGAGGGACTTAGCTAAAGGGAAAACACAGATTGAGGTCTGGAGCGAGCAAGCAGATACCCTACGGAGAGCCATGTCTCAACTGTACAACTATCTTAATAGGGATCCTAAGGGCAAACCCGCTTTCATGAGGGCCTGGGAACACGATCTCGCCCGTCCGTTAGCGGATGAGACTTGGGATCAGGTCTTCCTTTACACCAAGAAGGGGACTCCACAATCTCAATTAGCTGAAAACCGCTATAAGATTCTTTTTCGTTGGTACTGTACGCCTGAAAAGATAAATAAGTACAAAGGCACTTATGATCCGAGGTGTTGGAAGGGGTGCGGAGAGCTAGGTACTTTTTATCATATGTGGTGGACATGCCCATTCCTGATAAGTTTCTGGACCTCAGTCATGGCTCTAATACGTGAAATCCTAGGGATAGAGATAGTCCTTGCCCCTGAACATGTTCTGTTGAATCTGCCCCTGGATATCTCCCACACCCAGGGGAAACTCATCACCTATATCCTGGCAGCCGCAAAGTGTATAGTAGCTCTAGATTGGAAGACTACTGGCCCTCTAGCTCTTGAGAAAATATATCCTAGGCTGCACACCCTAAGCCTTATACATGCTCATCAGACTACACGCCGGCCCGATATGGGGAGATCTACTCAGAGGGTCTGGCTACCTTACCATACCTGGCAACTCCGGAGGCGGGCCGAAGGGTTGGAGGTATAGCTTCTCAGCTGATTGACCAGGGAGTCTCTCACTCTTACTTACTTACTTATCTTCAGCATGGGGGAGGGGGGTGGGGGGTGCGGGTTGGGAATACCGGATTTTGTATGGCGGTGTTTTCATTGATATTAATTGAATGACGGAACAATGGCTTGTATATGAACCTTGTTGTTATTTGAAGATTTATCTGTCTATGTTTCAGCTGTATGTTGCTATACATTTCAATAAAAATGTTAATCAAAAAAAAAAGAAAATGACCCTGTTATATTGGGTCATGTAAAGCTGATAGGCGGCAATTCGGGAGATGAGCATGGCTCCTTGGACTACTTGGCGACCAGTGTTATCTAGGAACTTCTGTTCCTTTCCAGGAGCAACAGAAGAGTGAGGCTTTGACCTCTTCGCCCTCTTTTGTGCAGACTCTACCATGACCGAGTGGTGATCAAGCTGTGATTTTTGAAAACCTGGGGCTGACTGTACCAAATAGGCAGTGTCAGCTTTCCTGTGTACAGGAGCAATTGATCCAGGATGTTTCCAGTTCTTCTTGAGATCGAGAAGGACCTGATGAATGGGAATAGAGGTGATTTCCTTAGGGGCATCCAAGAATTGGAGCAACTCAATCATCTGGTGCCTATCATCCTGTTCCATCTGTAATTGGAAGGGAACCAATTCAGACATTTCCTTCACAAAATTTATAAAGGAAAGGTCCTCTGGGGGAGAACGCTTTCTACTCTCAGTAGGTGAAGATGGTGAAGGTAAATCATCGGTGTCTGTTGAGGTATCATAACGATCCGCACCCGTCCTTCTAGGAACTAGAGGGGGGCAGGGTGGTTGGATACCTGAAGGACCCGGTCTAGGCTCCGAAGGAATCTGAGGAATTATCAGAGGCGCACCGATGAACGTATCGGCACCGATGGATGGGTTGGTGGCGAGGGATGTATTGGCATCGATGGCTGAGGCAGAACTCCTGATGGAGGGATGCAAAACGGTGTTTCTCCTCCTGATGATGCTGTCAGTGGGGAGGGCATCGGAGCCATTGGAGACCCGGGATCCATCGGTGGAAAAGCAGCCATAAGCGCTTCCATCCTGGATAGCAGCGGTGCCAGCACTGCCGGAATCGGGTCGATGATCGGTTCCAGAGGCGGTGCCGGTGTCTGTGCTGGAGGAACCTGAAGATGTTGTATCGCCTTGTCGATGGACTCCTGAACCATCCGGTCCAGTTCTTCTCAGAGACCTGGAGCAAGCAGCCCCAGCTCCGGAACAGAAGAAGGAGGCAGAGGCATAGCCGGAGGGACCACCGTTAAAGGCGGAGTCGCGGCTCCTGATCCCTGATCAGGTGAGGGTTGCCTCGGTGACCTGGTCGCAGGAATGGTCAGTGCCTTTCCTGGATGGGGCTTTTTCAACAGTGGCTCGAACGATGGCGAGGTCGATGATTTCGCTCCCTCGATGGTCCGAGTCTTACAGTGTTGATGGCGATGTTTCTCCCTACGATCCCCTCGATCCTGAGGGGGAGTAGAGGGTGTCGATGGCCTAGAAGTCGTCGATGCCGGTCCGTGGTCGATGTTGGCGCAAACTTGACGGTGCCTGTTCGGAACGACATCCATGCAATGGACGGAGTCGGGGTTTGAGCACGGAAGAGAAGTTCCATCTTCTCCATTCTGGCCTTGCGACCCTTTGGTGTCATTTAGGGCACATTTGGTGCAGGTAAAGACATCAGGCTCGCGTCCTAGACACATTACACAGACTTTATGGGGGTCTGTGATAGACATGGTGCAGGTACAGTCTGGGCACCGACGAAACCCTGACGCCATGGCCATGTAAAAAAATCGAGCCGCGGTATGGTCGTCGGCCAGAAAACGGAAAACAGGTAAAAACTTACCGGAGTACCGCGGACTGAGAAAAGTTAGAGGAGGGGGAACCCTGTGGGGCAATTTAACTTTTAGTAATTCCGTGAGGAAAATTCCTTTCAGGAATCTCTTCAGAGCTCCTTTACAGCGAGGCTACTGCTGCGTGGAAAAAAGACTGAAGGGGGACCCGTGCTGGTTGCAGGATTAGTGCCATGCTGGGCATGCCCAGTAGCGGCCAGCCAAAGTTCTGGAAACTTTGACAGAAGTTTTCCATGATTGGGCTCCATCCTGATGATGTCACCCATATGTGAGGACTACCATCCTGCTTGTCCTGTGAGAAAACAACCGACCTGGGAGTGGGAATCTCACAACATAATGATTTTTGCAGATTTCTCCTTTAACGCTAAAAAGAAGAATGGACTTTAAAGATATCACTATGGTCCTGAGAAAGGAGGGGATCAGATACCATTGGCTTTTCCCATTTGATATTGCCATGACCATCCAAGGCATAACTACCAAGGCCAAGACAATAGAAGTGGCAGCCATCTTGAAAGAGGCAGGCCACATAGTGAAAATAGCAGTATCTGGGAAGCAAGCTCACATTGTCACCCCGGTGGATACCCCACGATAGCAGCAGATTAGCAAGGGCGGCAAGAGACTACGCTGAAACTCCGGGGATACTATTCCAGACCAGGACAAAGGAAAAGGATGAACATCCTCGCCATAGAATCTGCCCTGGAAATCTAAGTACCAGGACTGGAGAATCTGCTTTAAGGAGTTGTTTCATTATGGACATAATTTCAGATACATCAGAGGTTTAATTTATGGTCTATACGTTTGTTGTTAATGCTTGGTTCGGGAAGCAGGCTCCGTTGATGATTCCACCTCCATTTGCCTACGCAGATATGCCATGGGCACAGGGATGCAGGGCTATTAAGGATACGGGGGGGGGGGGGGGGGAGGGTGTAAATGTTGGATTAACATATTACCTAGATAGGCAGGATAACAGCTTTTATTTCAGTCATGCACTGTATTGTCATCGGTGGGCGACACCATGAAGTGGCATATGGAAAGAATGGGAGGTCGATCTCTGCGCCACAGAGGTTGCAGCATGGGGTTTTCGAATGGGGATGGATCGATCCTAATATTTCACCTAACAGGATGATGTTTATTAAAGTATTATCCCTTAATGTAAAGGGGCTAAAAAGTCCACAGAAACGACAACTACTTAGAACTGAGGCCCAAAACTCGAGGGCAGATATTTTGTTTCTTCAGGAAACTCATCTGAAACGCAGATACGAACGGCTACTAAGATGGCCTCTTTTCCCCCGCTATTACCATGCTGCAGCCTCTAAACTGGCGCACTACTCAGGGGTGAGCATACGATTACATAAAGACTTAGTGTCAAGTTTTAAAATTTCTAGAGGATCCCATGGGGCGTTATTTACTATTACAATTAGAAACAGACAGAGAGAAATATACTTTATTGAATATATATGCTCCAAATTCTGATCAACAGATTCGGCGACCAGAATTGTACACAGTATTCAAGGTGCGGTCTCACCATGGAGCGATACAGAGGCATTATGACATTTTCCGTTTTATTCATCATTCCTTTTCTAATAATTCCCAACATTCTGTTTGCTTTTTTGACTGCCGCAGCACACTGCACCGACGATTTCAATGTGTTATCCACTATGACACCTAGATCTCTTTCTTGGGTTGTAGCACCTAATATGGAACCCAACATTGTGCAATTATAGCATGGGTTATTTTTCCCTATATGCATCACCTTGCACTTATCCACATTAAATTTCATCTGCCATTTGGATGCCCAATTTTCCAGTCTCACAAGGTCTTCCTGCAATTTATCACAATCTGCTTGTGATTTAACTACTCTGAACAATTTTGTGTCATCTGCAAATTTGATTATCTCATTCGTCGTATTTCTTTCCAGATCATTTATAAATATATTGAACAGTAAGGGTCCCAATACAGATCCCTGAGGCACTCCACTGTCCACTCCCTTCCACTGAGAAAATTGCCCATTCAATCCTACTCTCTGTTTCCTGTCTTTTAGCCAGTTTGCAATCTACGAAAGGACATCGCCACCTATCCCATGACTTTTTACTTTTCCTAGAAGCCTCTTATGAGGAATTTTGTCAAACGCCTTCTGAAAATCCAAGTATACTATATCTACCGGTTCACCTTTATCCACATGTTTATTAACTCCTTCAAAAAAGTGAAGCAGATTTGTGAGGCAAGACTTGCCCTGGGTAAAGCCATGCTGACTTTGTTCCATTAAACCATGTCTTTCTATATGTTCTGTGATTTTGATGTTTAGAACACTTTCCACTATTTTTCCTGGCACTGAAGTCAGGCTAACCGGTCTGTAGTTTCCCGGATCGCCCCTGGAGCCCTTTTTAAATATTGGGGTTACATTTGCTATCCTCCAGTCTTCAGGTACAATGGATGATTTTAATGATAAGTTACAAATTTTTACTAATAGGTCTGAAATTTCATTTTTTAGTTCCTTCGGAACTCTGGGGTGTATACCATCCGGTCCGGGTGATGTACTACTCTTCAGTTTGTCAATCAGGCCTACCACATCTTCTAGGTTCACCGTGATTTGATTCAGTCCATCTGACTCATTACCCATGAAAACCTTCTCCATTACGGGTACCTCCCCAACATCCTGTTCAGTAACACCGAAGCAAAGAAATCATTTAATCTTTCCGCGATGGCCTTATCTTCTCTAAGTGCCCCTTTAACCCCTCGATCATCTAACGGTCCAACTGACTCCCTCACAGGCTTTCTGCTTCCGATATATTTAAAAAGTTTTTACTGTGAGTTTTTGCCTCTACAGCCAACTTCTTTTCAAATTCTCTCTTAGCCTGTCTTATCAATGTCTTACATTTAACTTGCCAATGTTTATGCTTTATCCTATTTTCTTCTGTTGGATCCTTCTTCCAATTTTTGAATGAAGATCTTTTGGCTAAAATAGCTTCTTTCACCTCCCCTTTTAACCATGCCGGTAATCGTTTCGCCTTCTTTCCACCTTTCTTAATGTGTGGAATACATCTGGACTGTGCTTCTAGAATGGTATTTTTTAACAATGACCACGCCTCTTGGGCATTTTTTACTTTTATAGCTGCTCCTTTCAGTTTTTTTCTAACAATTTTTCTCATTTTATCAAATTTTCCCTTTTGAAAGTTTAGCACGAGAGCCTTGGATTTTGCACACTGTTCCTCTTCCAGTCATTAAATCAAATTTGATCATATTATGATCACTATTGCCAAACGGCCCCACCAGTGTTACCTTTCTCACCAAGTCCTGTGCTCCACTGAGAATTAGATCTAAAATTGCTCCCTCTCTCGTCTGTTCCTGAACCAATTGCTCCATAAAGCTATCATTTATTCCATCCAGGAACGTTATCTCTCTAGCGTGACCCGATGATACATTTACCCAGTCAATATTGGGGTAATTGAAGTCTACAGTATAGGAACATGTGGTATTTAAAAATTTAAACAATCACAACGCTATGAAACTTTATCATGTATGTTTAAGGACCATCATACCACCCACAGTGCTCACAAGTCAAACTTGCATCTTATGCACTTTCACAGGGTCACATTTAATCATTGCCTGAATTCTCGTGTCATTCTACCCATGCTGTCTATGCGATTTTCTGTCCATGCCCTTTGGTATATGTGGGCATGACAAAAAGAAAAATCAAGACTCGCCTAACTGAACATAAATGCTGTATCAAAACTAATCGAGTTGAGGAACCTTTGGTCTCTCACTTTAAGGAATTCAAGCATGAATTTGATGATATTAAGTGGACAATACTTGAAATCATTAATCCACATTGGAGAGGTGGAAACCGTGTACAGACACTTAGGCAATGCGAACAAAAGTGGATTTTTCAGTTGAAATCAGTGATACCTGGTGGTTTAAATAAGGACATAGAATGGTTTCATTTTTGGTGATTGCCCGCCGAAATCAGGAATCACTTGACTATCAGGTGGTTACAAAATACCACTGCATTTAAAATCAGACCGATCCGAGCTGTCTCACTGCTAGAATTAACCAGGCAGGGAGATGGTGTCGGCGTTCGGTGAGTCAGACTTACCTTTTTTCCCACTTGCTAAAATACATCGTTAAATGTCTCCAAGAAAATTATAATCGCTGAAATCTTTGCTTAACCATAAGCTTTTTTACTTCAGAAAAATTGATGGACCTTTGGCACCTTTCATGAAATTCGTTTGCTTATATCCCCGCTAAAGATATGGGGATGTGCTGGATCAGGAGAGTTTGAATACTGATGTCTCTGAAGCAGCTTGTGTGGCGAAACGCGCACGTCGGACAAGTTACCCCGACAGCTATGGGACAAGCAACCCCGATAACCCAGAAACAAGGGAAGTCGCCTTTTTAATATATATAGTAAAAAACTTTAAAAAAAGTATACAAAACTGAATTTTGATGCCTTCCATCTGGACCAATTGATTAAATGTGACCCTGTGAAAGTGCATAAGACGCAAGTTTGACTTGTGAGCACTGTGGGTGGTATGATGGTCCTTAAACATACATGGTAAAGTTTCATAGCGTTGTGATTGTTTAAATTTTTAAATACTACATGTTCCTATACTGTTCATTCCAATCGTGGGATTTCTTATTAAGAGAATTTGTGTGTTTGGTAATTGAAGTCTCCCATTATTACTGCACTATCAATTTGTTTAGCTTCCCTAATTTCTCGTAGCATTTCACTGTCCGTCTCACCATCTTGACCAGGTGGACGGTAGTATACTCCTATCACTATAGTCTTCCCCAACACACAGGGGATTTCTACCCATAAAGATTCAATTTTGTATTTAGTCTCATGCAGGATGTTTATCCTGTTGGACTCTATGCCATCCCGGACATAAAGCGCCACACCTCCTCCCGGGTGCTCCTCTCTGTCATTGCGATATAATTAGTACCCCGTTATAGCACTGTCCCATTGGTTATCCTCTTTCCACCATGTCTCTGAGATGCCAATTAAGTCTATGTATTCATTCACTGCTATACATTCTAATTCTCCCATCTTACTTCTTAAACTTCTGGCATTAGCATACAAACATTTCAAAGTTTGTTTTTTGTTTGTATTTTCATTCTGCTTTTTAATTGATAGGGATAAGTTAGAATTTTTTAGCTCAGGTGAGTTTTTAGTTACAGGCACTTGGACTACTTTTCTAATTATTGGAACCTCACTGTCGGGATGCCCTAATTCTAATGCAAACAGTCTAACTTCAGTTAGTCAGCCTGAGTGACTCACTGCTCTCTTGATTAACAAATGTTGGTCCCTATTCAAACCCAATCACACTACCTCAACACCTTTCCAAGGTGAGTAACTGAGCTGAACTATTCAACTTTTTTACTTAGGTATACACTGCTCCTAGCTTAGTTCTAGCTTCTGGCTACTTTTTGGATTGGGGTTTTTTTTTTTGTGGGTTTTTTTTTTTCCAATACAAGCACTCAGTTAGTATTAAATACAAACACTCAGTTCTTTAAAAGTCTGGAGAACACTCAGTTCTGCAGACTTTTAAAAATAAACACACTACCTACTGCTACCTTATTGACTGACTTTTTAAAAATACAAACAGTCTAACTTGTTTATTCACTGCCTTTCTGACTATGAAAGGCACAAATACAGTAAATAATATTCCCAAATAGTTAACTTTGCCCAATACTTTTAAAAAAGACAATGTCCCAAGCAAAAACTTACTGATTCCTTTCAGCCACCAGCAAGGTGATCCTCTCCTCTTAGTGTTCCCACTGGAATGTGGGTTGCTGAGCTCTTTCCTTCTAATTTATAATGTGCTTCTAAGGTAAATTAGTGCAAAACAATCCCTTAGGAGATGTACACTTCAGTTAGATTTCCTGAGTGACTCACTGCAAATTCCGATGCACTCACTTAGGAATCTCTTCCATCCATATCTTCCCTCCTTTACTTTCCAAATCCTTGCTGATTTCTTTACCAAGCTGTTGCAGCATCATCCTCGTCTCTGATTACCCTCTGTGTTCCATAGATATCCTCTATCCTAAAATCACAAGGAGCAGCAGTGGTATTTAAACTTGGCTTTGCTGGCTCATAGCCCACCCCTGGTTCCATATAGGCAACTTATAAATAGAGTGCTGGTGGTGTGTGCCCTAGAGTGACAGATTGGGTTAGAAACTGGTTGAGTGGGAGGCAACAAAGAGTAGTGGTACAGGGAGATCACTCTGAGGAGGGGAGCGTTACTAGCAGTGTGCCTCAGGGATTGGTCCTTGGACCGGTTCTTTTCTGCATTGTCATGAGCAACATTGCAGATGAATTGTCTGGAAAGGTTTGTCTTTTTGCAAAATCTGTAACGAGGTAGACAGGAAGGTATGGAAAATATGAGGAGGGATCTAGTGAAGCTTGAATGGTCTATGGTCTGGCAGCTAAGATTTAATACAAAAAATACAGAGTTATGCGAATAGGCTGCAAAAAAAACAAGATATATTGGAGGTGAAATTTTTCTAAGCACTAAAGAGTGGGATCTGGGGTCATCATATCTGATGATCTTAAGGTGGCTAAACAGGTGAATAAAGTGAGGGTAAAAGCCATAAAGATGCTTAGTTTCATAGGGAGAAGAGTGGTCAGCGGAAAAAGGGAGGTGATATTACCCCCTGATGAGACCTCACTTGAAACACTGTGTACAGTTCTGGAGACTGCACCTTCAAAAGGATATAAACAGGATGGAGTCGCTCCAGAGGGAGGCTACTAAAATGGTCAGTGGTCTTTGTTCTAAAGCATGTGAGGACAGACAAAGAACTAGACATGTATACCTTAGAGCAGAGCTTTCCAAACTTTTCATGTTGGTGACACACTTTTTAGACAAACATAATTTCGTGACACAGTAATTCAGTCTACCAGCAAACCAGAAGTTAAAGGTTAAACGAACAAAATGTATTTCAACAATTTATGTATGTTTCCTTAAATATATACATAAATAAAATGTTTCACAACACAACCTATCTCATAATAAATATTTGCAGGCTTCCACTTCCTCCATGCTGATCTCGTACATTGTGAGATCAGCATAGAGAAAGTGCTACTCTTGCACATTCCCAAAGATTACATGTGCCAATCACTAAAAAGTAATTTTTTTTTTTTACTTTTGCTGTCTGATCTTAGTTTTCTAATCGGTTGGTCACAGGCTTTTTTTTTCCACCTTTCCTTTCTTGTTTTTTTGCCAATTTCTTTTACAGGGTCTTTTTTTCTATTTCTTTTCTCTCCATCTGTCTTCCCTCAAACACACAATCAGGTTCTCATTCTCACACGCTATCTCACACATTCTCACACACACAGGCTCTCACTCACATGCAATCTCACACATCCACAGCTCTCACTCTCACATGCCTCTCTCTCATACATACATACATACTGTCTCTCTCGTGCACATGCTGTCTCACTCTCACACACACAGGCTCTCTCACTCCTACATGCTCTCTTGCTCAAGCACAGGCTCTCACTGGCACATGCTGTCCCTCTGCACGGGTTGCCGAAGGATGGGCTCTTCAGAGGCCCTGATCTTCCCTGGCCGTGACATGGGATCTGCAGCGGCCCTGCTATCGGGTTTCCTCCTCTTCTCGGGCTGCCCCGACGTGGGATCCGCAGCGGCCCTGCTATCGGGTTTCCTCCTCTTCTCGGGCCGTCGCGACGTGGGATCCGCAACGGCCCATTAATGCTGCTCTTCTTCTGTACGCAGCAGATGCTCCTCCTCCTTCCTGCCCACGCGGCTCCGACAACGTTTTTCTTCCAGGGCTGCACAGGCAGGAAGGAGGAGGAGTGAACGTGACCCTTTTCTTCGGGCCGTGGTGATGTAAGCTCCACCACTGCCCGCCGATCTTCCTGCTATAGTTCCCTGCTTCTGCCGGCCCTGTGGATCGGGCGACACACCTCCACACTACAGGCGACACACTAATGTGTCCCGACACACACTTTGGAAAGCTCTGCCTTAGAGGAAAGGAAGATAGGAGAGAGATGATAAACATTTAAATACCTCCAAGGTTTCAATGCACAGGTGGCGAGCATCTTTCAATGGGAAGGAGATTCTAGAACAAGGGTGAAAGGGGGTAGACTCGGGAGTAATCTACAGAAATATTTCTTTAAAGAGAAGGTAGTGGATGCATGGAGAGCAGCCTCCCAGTGGAAGTGGTGGAGAGAAAACCAGTATCTGAATTCAAGAATGCATGGAATAAATATAGGGGATCTCTGAGGGAGTGATGGGAATTGTAAAGCTGAATTAGTTGGGTGGATGGGTAGATTAGATAGGCCCATATGGTCTTTTTCTGCTGTCACGTTTCTCTTTTCTATGTGTCTGTCTTTGTCCCAGGCCCTTTTGAATTCATTATCATTCTTTTTTACCACCTCTTTTGGGAGGGCATTTCCCTTTCTGTGAAGAAACATTTTCTTACATTGTTCTTGAGTCTTCCCCCTTGAAATGTGATTATTTTCCTTCCAGGTGACCTTGCTCCTCCAAAGCAGCACAAGGGCTGCCAGACTGGAGTTGGGACCACTCTGTCCCTGAAGATCTCTATAATTCTCTCTATCTGACCCTTTGGCGTGCAGAGATGGGACTCGTTCTCTTAGAGCCAGGAGCTCTTTGCACTGGGTGCACCCATACGATCTCTCGCCAACAATAGATAATCGTACACGTGGCACTAAATAACCCTCATTTCATGCCTGGATTTCTGTCTACATCTCAGCTTTTGTTTAGTGTGAAAGATTTTAAAGTTTTTTAAGGCTCGTGTATGTTTAAATGTAAGGATTTTTACATTTTATTAGTTTTAAAATTTGATTACTAAGCGTCATTTAAGACTAGGGTTTTTAAATGTGATTTTTAGGCATCATGTTAATTTGACAATGACTATAGCAAATTAGTTGATCACTTAAATCAGGGTTAATTGCAAGTTGTTCTAAATCACTAATTGACTCTTATTTTGGGAGGAGGAATCTTTTTATCAAATACCATTAATTACACCTTCATGGATCAAGCTAGCGATCTTTGCAAACACATTTATAAACTTAGAATTGAATTCTAGCTTTATTCTAAACTCGTATTACTTACCAGAACACAAATATACACAGATATACCTGCAGCTGTTTCCTGTGTAGGTTTAAGCACCAGTACATGCAGCTTCTGCTCTCGGCATTCTTTCAGGAATCTCTTCCATCCATATCTCCCCTCCTTTACTTTCCAAATCCTTGCTGATTTCTTTACAATGAGGTTGACACCATTCACCAAGCTGTTACAGCATCATCCTTGTCTCTCTGATTACCCTCTTGTGTTATTTAAATATTGGCTGTCTTCCTTCAAATCCTCCAGCCTGGTTAAACCAGAATCTGCCCCCTCACCTCCTGCTTCTTGAAGTCAGTCCCTCCCATTTCTTCTGTGATGTCTCATCCACATCTTCAATCTCTCTCTGTCCCAGGCCTTTTCTTTTCAGCCTTGACAGCTCATTATCTTGAGGAAACCCTCCCTTGTCCTCTCTTTGGCTACTACCCAGTCTCGTATTCATCTCTAATCTGTGAACGTGTCATTTGCTTACATTCTTGGGAGCAGAGAGGAGTAATGTTCTTGAGCCACCTGGGGTTTGTCTGATCACTGTGTCACATGCCGGCCCCTCAGGGCTGACTTGAGCAGGGTAGGTTGATGTATCCAGTCTGTTAGGTATAGAAATGATCACTGTGTAACACTTCTGGCCTTCGATGCTAGCAGGACTTGAGCAGGGTGAGTTGATGTGTGTGGTCTGCGAGGTGCAAAAATGATCACTGGCTTGCATTTAGTAATGACTTGAGTACAGTAAGGTGAGATATACCTGCTCTTTGAGGGGCACAAGAACATAAGAATTTGCCATGCTGGGTCAGACCAAGGGACCATCAAGCCCAGCATCCTGTTTCCAACAGAGGCCAATCCAGGCCAGAAGAACCTGGCAATTACCCAAACACTAAGAAGATCCCATGCTACTGATGCAATTAATAGCAGTGGCTATTCCCTAAGTAAACTTGATTAATAGCCGTTAATGGACTTCTCCTCCAAGAACTTATCCAAACCATTTTTGAACACAGCTACACTAACTGCACTAACCACATCCTCTGGAAACAAAATCCAGAGCTTTATTGTGCATTGAGTGAAAGAATTTTCTCCGATTAGTCTTAAATGTGCTACTTGCTAACTTCATGGAATGCCCCCTAGTTCTTCTATTATTGGAAAGTGTAAATAACCGAGTCACATCTACTCGTTCAAGACCTCTCATGATCTTAAAGATCTCTATCATATCCTCCCTCAGCCGTCTCTTCTCCAAGCTGAACAGCCCTAACCTCTTCAGCCTTTCCTCATAGGGGAGCTGTTCCATCCCCTTTATCATTTTGGTTGCCCTTCTCTGTATCTTCTCCATCGCAACTATATCTTTTTTGAGATGTGGCGACCAGAATTGTACACAGTATTGAAGGTGTGGACTCACCATGGAGCGATACAGAGGCATTATGACATTTTCCGTTTTATTCACCATTCCCTTCCTAAAAATTCCTAACATTCTGTTTGCTTTTTTGACTGCTGCAGCACACTGAGCCGACGATTTTAAAGTATTATACACTATGATGCCTAGATCTTTTTCCTGGGTGGTAGTTCCTAATATGGAACCTAACATTGTGTAACTACAGCAAGGGTTATTTTTCCCTATATGCAACACCTTGCATTTGTCCACATTAAATTTCATCTGCCATTTGGATGCCCAATCTTCCAGTCTTGAGAGGAGGTCCTCCTGTAATGTATCACAATCCGCTTGTGATTTAACTACTACTAACCTCACTCGTCGTATTCCTTTCCAGATCACATATATATATTGAAAAGCACTGGTACAAGTACAGATCCCTGAGGCACTCCACTGTTTACCCTTTTCCACTGAGAAAATTGACCATTTAATCCTACTCTCTGTTTCCTGTCTTTTAACCAGTTTGTAATCCACGAAAGGACATCGCCTCCTATCCCATTACTTTTTAGTTTTCTTAGAAGCCTCTCATGAGGGACTTTGTCAAACGCCTTCTGAAAATCCAAATACACTACATCTACCGCTTCACCTTTACCCACATGTTTATTAACCCCTTCAAAAAAATGAAGGAGATTTGTTAGGCTAGACTTGCCTTGGGTAAATCCATGTTGACTGTGTTCCATTAAATCATGTCTTTCTATATGCTCTACGATTTTGATCTTGAGAATAGTTTCCACTATTTTTCCTGGCAGAATGAGGTTTGGACAAGTTCCTAGAGGAAAAGTCCATAAACAATTATTAGCCATGTAGACTTGAAATCCATTGCGTGTCCCTGGGAGTGAGCATCAAGAAATAATGTACTACTTAGATTCTACTGTGTTCTTGTGACCCAGGCTGATCATTGTTGATGGACCTTGGTCTCACCCGTATATTATGTTCTTAAGATCACAGTGTCAAAGGTTTGCCTCTCAGAAGGAACTGAGCAGGGAGAGGTGGTATACTTAAGCACTGGGGGCAAAAATGATTGGTGTCATACTCCTACCCCTCTATGCTGGGAGGGAGAGTTCATGTATGATCAGGTTGAGTAGAGTAAGATGGAGAAATGACCACTCTGTCACATGCATGCTCCTCAGAACTAATAGGACTTGTGAAGCAGGTGGACTGATATTCCTAACTATCCGGTGCAAACATGCCCCTTCAGTAATTAATAATAAAAGTATCTATAATCACCCCAGGAGCATGGGAGTGGGGGTGGGGTGGGAACATGGGTGTAAGATAACCATATAGTATAACAGTTTTTCTTGTTGCAGAAATCCATAACCATGAGCCATGTTTGAAACTTTTTAGGTAAGTCTGACCTTTTATATCATAGAGCTGTGAATCAGAATCCTATGTGAATTTCAGTGTGTTTTTGTGTTCTTATTTATTAGTTGAGTTTTATATACCGTCATTCGGTGCAGCCATCACAATGGTTTACAGGATTCAAACAGAATATAGATAATTAAACAATGCTGATCCTTGCAAAAATAACAGTGGGAACCCATCTTAATGCATCTTTGTTACTACCTGGGAGCTAGGGAACCCAAACCTGCTGTTATTTGTTTCCCAGGTATGTGTAATCCGTGTTCAATTATTCAAGAGTGCCAAAACTCAAACTGGAAGCAGATCCAATTTGGCTTGTAGTGACGAAGAAGAAGGTTGGTGTATAGTTGAAAAACTTTATTCAAAGTAACATCTTGCATAACAAGAAGAATGGGATCGGTGTATACTGTGAATAAAGTTTTTCAACTATATCAGCCCGACTCTGGCCGAGTTTCTGCTTCAGGGGCTATTATAATTAAAACATACATACAATATGAACATAAAAACATTTAAAACAAATATATGTTACATCGTGATTGTATTCTATATAATGAAGACGGATAGTTCTTTCCTGAATTGACATCATTAGACAATGTCCGATGTTAATTTCTGTACATTGAACAATAGTGTTGGGCTTGCAAGTAAGCAAAGAATTGGTTTCTTGGTAAATCCCATTCCTCTCATATCTGTTCAGTCCAGTACAGACAGAGGCCTTGGAATCAACCAAATAAGCCAGATTGAGACCTTTTCTAGACCACCCCTGAAGAATTGTGTTACCCAAGGCAGGTAAAAAATCCAGATTCCCAGTCAATGTCAAAAAGGGTGAAACCAAAGAGCTACAAACCATAAACCCCTGCCACCAAGATCAAGCTGTAGTTATTTCTCTGTCCCCAGAGGATTCACAATCTGTTTGTTCCTGAGACAACGAAAAGTAACATGACTTGCCCAAGGCCACAAGGAGCTGCAGTGGGATTTGAACCCTGGCCTCCCTGGTTCAAAGCCTGCTGCTCTAATCACTAGGTTCCCTGTACGTACCTGGATCAGTCCAGACACTTGGGTTGTGCCTCCGCACCAGCAGATGGAGACAGAGCAAGACCTGTCGGGCTCAGCCACATATAGCAGGGTGCCACCCAGAGCCCCTCAGTCTTACTCTGTCTCCAGCAGATGGGGGCAAGTGCACCACAGCCTCTGGGATCCCAGAGGACAGCAGCGGCAAGTACAAAAAAAAAAATAAAATAGAAGAACTGTTGTTTATTTCTCTGAGTGCCGAATCCCCGTCTCGTTCGCTTGGGGGGGGGGGTGCCGTTTTTTGTTTTTGCGCTGGTCTCCGGTTTTGAAGCGGATGCCACGGGGGTCTTCCTGCTGGTCGCTTATCGCGCGACGGCATTTGTTCAAATTGTGTTCAGGGCGATGAGGGGCCGGTCCCAGCCTCTGAGGTCGCCGCCGCGTGCTTTGCTGCATACTGAGGGCAGTGCAGAGCCGTTCCCGATCAGCGCGGGAATGGTTGCCATTTTGGGCTCGCTTCAGGGAGGCCATTAGGACGGCTGCAGGAGATGGTGCCATGCCTCCTGCGCTTTCCCAGCAGCACAGGCCGTCCCGGGGGAGGGGGGGGGCTGCGTCTCCGGTGCCAGTAGATAGCCTGGAGGAGGCATCCTCCTTATCAGATTCCTCATTTTCTTCTGATTTCGCGCTTCTTTTGCACAAGGTGCTGAAGCACAAGGTTTTTAAGCGAAAGGCAGGCAAGAAGGGGGCCCTGGGGGACTGGAGAGGCGGTCAAGGTCCTGGAAGAGGAGATACGCGGATAGGTCCCGGAGGGGCTCGGACCTGCCCAAGGAGAAGCGGCCAGTACGGGGTGTCCCTCAGGACACGGACACTGAGTCCACGTCGCAGGATGAGGCGGACCCGCTCATGGAGCCGCAGGGGGCCGGTGAGCCAGAAGAGGAGGTGCCAGCCCAGCCAGGTACCAGCAAAGGCACTCCGGCGGTGGATGGTGATGACCCGAAGGTGGTACGGCTCTTTCGGAAGGATGAACTGGCCCCGCTCATTCCGGCCATTCTTCAGGAGCTCGGCATGGAAGCTCCAGTGGAGTCTCAGCCAGGAGCAAAAATGGATCCGGTGTTGTTGGGCCTTAGTGGTCCGACGGTGGCTTTTCCATTCCATCTTTCGGCGTTGGACATACTGTTCCAAGAATGGGACACTCCGGAGTTGGGCCTGAAAGTGAGTAAGGCCATGGATAAACTATCCGCTTCTAGAGGACGCTTTAGAGCTTCTCCGTCTCCCTGGAGTGGACGCAGCGGTTTCGGCCGTGACGAAGAGGTCGACGATTCTGGTCACGGGGGCCACAGCGCTTAAGGACATACAGGAAAGGAAGTTGGAGCTCCAACTTAAGAAAGTTTTTGAGGTGTCTGCTCTGGGAGTCCACGCAGCCATATGCAGTAATTTTGCCTTGAGAGAGGGCCTGCGTTGGGCCCAGATGCTCCAGGTCAATGCCGGTCTCTCGGAAGAGGAGACTGTTCAGGCGAATCGTTTGGAGGCGGTGATCGCTTACAGCGCGGATGCTCTGTATGACCTGTTGCGCACGTCGGCCAGATCAATGGTCTCGGCGGTCTCCGCAAGCCGTCTCCTTTGGCTCCGGAACTGGGCAGCAGACGGTTCCTCTAAGGCTCACCTTGGCTCTCTGCCGTTCAAAGGGAAGTTGTTGTTTGGTAAGCAGTTGGATGACCTGATGCAATCGCTCGGGGAAAACAAGGCATTCAAGCTGCCTGTGGACAGGCCTAGGTCTCGGAGCTCCTTCTCCAATAGAACCTGGTTTCGAGGAAACAGAAAGTCACGACCTCAGAGGTCTTCAGGATCGTCTTACCGTCCCGGCTCTTCAAGGCAGTCATCTTGGCCTCAGCCCTTTCGTGGCCGAAGGTTTGGGAAGCAAGGTGGTACTTCGTCGGGAACGGGGTCCAAGGCTTCCCAATGAAACTCGTGTGGTCCATTCCTCTTGGCAGGTTTCGTCAGCAGTGCCAAATGTGGGAGCCAGGAGGTTGGCTCTTTTTGTCGAGGAATGGACCAAAATAACGTCAGACCAGTGGGTCCTCAGCGTGATGTCAAGGTTACGCTTTAGATTTTGTACGGATTCCTGCAGACAAGTTTCTCGTCTCACCTTGCAAGTGCCGAGAGAAGTGAATAGCGGTGCGGTACACTCTTCAGTGCCTGGAGGACTTGGGAGCGATAACCCCCATGCCTCCCGGGCAACAACGCAAGGGCCGTTACTCCATTTATTTCATAGTGCCAAAAAAGGAGGGCACGTTCAGACCAATATTGGACTTGAAGAGGGTCAACAGGTGTCTTCGCATCCCACGCTTCAAAATGGAAACGATTCGGTCGGTTGTCGCCTCAGTTCATCCGGGCGAATTTCTGGCTTCTCTGGATCTCACAGAGGTGTACCTCCACATAGGCTTTCAGCCGTTTTATCAGAGGTTTCTCAGGTTCTGCATTCTGGGCAGACACTATCAATTCAGGGCTCTCCCTTTCAGCCTTGCTGCCGCTCCTCGCACGTTTACCAAAGTGATGGTGGTGGTGGCGGCTCAGCTCCAGAGGGAGGGATTTCTGGTGTATCCCTACTTGGACGATTGGTTGATTCGGGCGAAGTCCGAGATGCAGTGTCGACAGGCGGTCGCCAGGGTTCTCCAGCTCTTGTGCTCCCTCGGATGGGTGGTCAATCTTGCCAAGAGTCGTTTGAACCCCACTTAGTCCTTGGAGTTTCTGGGAGCGCTGTTCGACACGAAGCAGGGCAAGGTGTTTCTCTCCAAGGAGCGAGTGGTCAAGCTTCAGAGTCAAGTGACGCGCTTATTGTCCCTACAGATTCCTCAGGTGTGCGATTATCTGAAGGTCTTAGGCTCCATGGCGTCCACGCTAGCTTTGGTTCCCTGGGCTTTCGTTCATCTACGTCCGTTGCAATCAGCATTGCTCTCCCGCTGGAAGCCGGTGTCGGAACAATTGCATCTCCCGCTCCCGGACCAGGCGAGGGCCAGTCTCCACTGGTGGCTCGTGTCGGATCATCTGACGTGTGGAGTTTCCCTGGTCATGCCCAATTGGACGGTGGTCACCAGGGACGCCAGTCTCTCTGGTTGGGGAGCGGTCTGTCTTGGACGATTGGTGCAGGGACAGTGGTCAAGGGCTCAATCGCAGTGGTCATCAATCGATTGGAAACCAGGGTGGTAGCTCTGGCGCTGCAAGCCTTCCTCCCGCTGATTCGGGGGAAGGCGGTCAGAGTGTTGTCGGACAATGCTACTACAGTGGCGTATATCAATCGCCAGGGTGGGACAAGGAGTCAGCTGGTGGCGGAGGAGGCGCAACGTTTAATGTGCTGGGCGGAACGGAATCTCAGCAACATTGCGGCGTCTCACATCGCTGGAGTTGACAATGTTCAAGTGGACTTCCTCAGTCAGCATCATCTGGATCCAGGAGAATGGGAGCTGGTGGAGGAAGTGTTTCACCTCATCTGCAAAAAGTGGGGCACGCCACACATGGACCTGATGGCCACTTTTCAGAACGCGAAGGCTCCGCAGTTTTACAGCAGACGGAGAGAGAGAGGGGCCGAGGGCATTGATGCGTTAGTGCTTCCCTGGCCAACAGACGTGTTACTGTATGTGTTCCCACCCTGGCCCCTGATAGGCAAGGTACTTCGGTGCATAGAACTGCATCCATCGGACGTGATTCTGGTGGCGCCGGAATGGCCGCGGCGGCCGTGGTGTGCAGATCTACTCCACTTGTCAGTAGAGGCCGCCCCTTCGTCTTCGGGTGTCCACGGCTCTCCTTCATCAAGGCCCCGTTTGTTTGGAGGCAGTGGATCAATTTTGTCTCATGGCATGGCTTTTGAGAGGCAACGCTTGAAGAATAAAGGGTATTCGGATGCGGTAGTAGCCACCTTGTTGAGGTCTAGGAAACAGTCTACGTCCTTAGCCTACGTTCGGGTCTGGGCGGTGTTTGAGGACTGGTGTACGGATCGCAGGGTGGATCCTATGAGAGCTTCAGTATCCGATGTCTTAGCTTTTCTTCAGGCTGGTCTTTCTAAAGGTCTCTCTTGTAGTACCCTTCGAGTCCAGGTGGTGGCCCTTGGTTGTCTCAGAGGTAAGGTACACGGGGTGTCTCTGGCACTACACCCGGATGTAGTTCGTTTTCTGTGGGGGGCTAAGCATTTACGTCCTCCGTTGCATCATCCTTGTCCGTCCTGGAATCTTAATTGGGTACTTGTCGCCTTTTGAGCCTATCAAGCGGGCGACGCTAAAGGACCTTACGCTAAAAGTGGTGTTTCTAGTTGCGATCACTTCGGCGAAGCGAGTGTCGGAATTGCAGGCTCTGTCATGCAGGGAGCTGTTTTTACGGATCTCGGATTCCAGAGTATCCTTGAGGACGGTTCCTTCCTTTCTCCGAAGGTGGTGTCGGCATTTCATCTGAATCAGTCGATTGAGCTCCCCGCTTTTCCTGAAGGGGAGTGGACGGATCCTGGGGCGAGAGATTTGCGGAAATTGGATGTTCGCAGGGTTCTCCTTCGCTATCTTGAGGTTACGAACCCTTTCCATGTCTCTATCATCTTTTTGTTTTGTGTACTGGTCCGAAGAGAAGTGCTGCGGCTTCCAAAACCACGATCGCTCGTTGGCTCAAGGAGGCTATTGGTTCGGCATACATACTGCGGGGGAAACCTGTTCCCGTGGGCCTTCGGGCTCACTCTACGAGGTCGCATGTGGCTTCTTGGGCGGAGTTCTCACAGGTGTTGCCTCAGGAAATTTGTAGGGCGGCTACTTGGAAGTCGTTGCATACCTTTGCTAGGCATTATCGACTAGATGTCCAGGCCGCAGCTTCGGGGGGTTTTGGTGAGGGAGTACTCAGAGCGGGACTCTTTGGTTCCCACCCTCGATAAGTTGGCTCTGGTACATCCCAGGTGTCTGGACTGATCCGGGTACGTACAGGGAAAGGAAAATTAGTTTCTTACCTGATAATTTTCATTCCTGTAGTACCACGGATCAGTCCAGGGACCCGCCCGTGTCTGTGTGAAGTAACGGAGAGTCCGCTCGTTGGATTTATTTGTTTGATTTGGTTGTATTGTTCGCTCCTCTGGTTCTGGGAGTGCTGTTCCAGTTGGGGTGTTGAATTTGCGGTTTAGTTAGATAGTCGGGTTGTTTATTCCATTCTGCTTTGACATTATGTAAGACTGAAGGGGCTGTGGGTGGCACCCTGCTATATGTGGCTGAGCCCGACAGATCTTGCTCTGTCTCCATCTGCTGGTGCGGAGGCAGAACCCAGGTGTCTGGACTGATCCGTGGTACTACAGGAACGAAAATTATCAGGTAAGAAACTCATTTTCCTTTACTCTTCCACTCCAAAATAGGATTTATTAAGGGTAATTCTCCCTAAGATACTTGGTCTCCTACAGATGCTGCCTTTGAGGCTTAAGGATCCCATTTACCATTAATTGATCCTATGGGTAAATTATATAACTTAACCCACTGCAAGAACTGTTCTCCAAAATTAAATTGCTCAAGTGCCCACTCCAAATATGAGTACACCATGTGGTCAAATACCTTTCTGGCACCAAAACTGATATGGATTCCATTCTGATTACCTCCCATTTTATTTATTTTTATTTATTTAAAATATTTTCTATACCGTCGTTATGCAGGTGCCATCACAATGGTTCACAATAGGGCACATAACTATATGTTGTATAGAGTGTCTAGAGTTCTAACAATTAAACAGGTGCCATCAAAAATACTGTAACATAGTTTCATAACAAATATTATTTGGTGGGTGTTATAAGTCATGTCCAGTTTTCTCTGTCTCAGCTATAAGATAAAGTATTACTTGACTAGATCTTTGTTGCTTAAAGATAAGAGAATTAGAGTATAAAAATGAGAAACGCACGCATTAAGAAAAAAGGTGTGTGTGCGTGGAAGTTTGACTGACTGCAACCAACATTTCCCTGGGTTATCCTCTCAATTCTCTTTGTGGTATGCTTGCTTAAATAGCCATGTTTTTAAACTTTTTCTGAAGGTTTTGATGTTTCTTTGCAGTCTGATTTCTAACGGCATATTGTTCCATATTGGGGGTCCTGCTAGGGATAAGGCCCTATCCCTTACCTGGGTTACTCTGGCCGTCTTAACTGAAGGAATAGTTAGCAGTGCTTTGTTTGCTGATCTCAGGTTTCTGTGGGGTGTATGTACTCAGAGGGCTTTGTTCAGCCACTCTGCTTTTTCGTCGTGTATTACTTTATGTATGGTGCATAAAGTCTTGTATTGTATTCTTTGTTCAATGGGTAACCAGTGTAGTACTAGTAAAGTTTTGGTGATATGTTCTCTTCTACTTTTACCAGTTAAAATTCTTGCAGCTGTGTTTTGTAGTATCTGTAGTAGTCTTATTGTGGTGTATGGTAGGCCCAGTAGTAGGGCATTACAGTAGTCAGTACTGGAAAAGGTTAAGGCTTGTAATACTGAGCGGAAGTTGGTAGGTGTTAGTAGCGGTTTTAGTCCCCTAAGAGTCATAAGTTTGGCATATCCCTCTCTTACTTTTTGAGAAATGTGTTTCATATTTAGTTCTGAATCGATTATCACTCCCAGGTTTCATACTTTCTCAGCTAGTTGTATCTTCTGTTTGTTATTGAGTGTAATTGGGTTCTGAATTATTGCTATGTTTTTTCGTTCAAGGTGTAAGAATTCAGTTTTCTCTATATTGATAACTAGTTCCAGTTAGTTTAGAAGTGGTTTTATTATATCTAGGTACATGTTGGCTAAGTTTAGTGTTTTCTCAATTGTCATCAATTGGGAGTATTAACTGAATATCGTCGGCATAGATATAGTGCAAAATTCCTAATCCAGCTAGCAGGTGACATAAAGGCAGCATGTATATGTTGAATAGTGTGGCAGATAGGGCAGATCTCTGTGGAACACCTGTTTGAAGGATTATTTTCTCTGACATTACATCTTTGATTTGTACTTGGAATTATCTGTTATTTAGGTATGATTTAAACTACTTGAGTGTTTTATTGCTTAATCCTATTTCTTCTAATCTATTTATTAGTGTGTCATGGTTTACTGTGTCGAATGCCGCTGATAGGTCAAGCATTACTAAAATGTACTGTTTACCACTGTCGAACCCTCTCATGATGTTGTCTGTTAGTGCAAGCAGTAGTGTTTCAGTGCTGAGGTTTTTGTGGAAGCCATGTTGTGATGGGTACAGAATATTATTGCTCTCTAAGTGTTCTGATTGTTTTTGTATGGCTTTTTCTATTAATTTTGCAATTAAGGGTAGGTTTGATACTGGTCTATAATTGCTCAGGATTAGATGGTCGCTGGTTTTTTTTTTCTTTAGAATTGGTTTTACTATTGCCCCTTTTAGTGAGTCTGGCATGTTTCCTTCCTTTAGTGATAGGTTAATGATTTTTGTTAAAGTTGGAGAGACTATGTTGGCTACTTTTTTTTAAGTCTATGCTTGGAATTGTCTTGTGCATGTGGGGCAGGGTTTAGTTTTTTAGCATCGATTCAACTTCTATTTCTGATATTTCGTCGAATGTTTCCCATTGTTTAACATCTCTTTTTTACATATTGATTTTTTGTTTAGTTATTTTTGGAATCTTTGTTTTTAGATTTGTGATTTTGTCATTAAAGAAAGTGGCTATTTCATTGCATTTCACTACTGGTAGGCTCTGTGAAGTGTCAGTTTTGTCAGTTGTGAGATTTTTTACTATGGTGAACAGGGCTCTTGGATTATTTGCGAATTTCTCTATTTTAGTGCTGTAATATTGTTTCTTTGCGTTGAGAATTACTTGTTTATAGTAAGCTAGCTGTTCCCTGTATTTAGTCAGGTTGTCTGTTTTATTATTTTTCCATTCCTTCTCCTTTTTCCTTAGGTTTCTTTTGACTACCTTTATCCTTTCGTTATGCCAGGGGTTTGTTTCTTTGGGTTCTTTGACGCTGATCCGTTTTATTGGGTTTATCTCGTTTGCTAAGTATTTGGTTGTTTGTGTCCACGCTGTCGTGGTGGAGTCACAGTCGGTGTAGTCTATTTCAGCTAGTTTTTCTTCTAGTTTGTCTTTCAGGGTGTCTATGTTGTATGGTGGGCGGTATTTGAATTCAGTGGGTTCTTTATTTTGTGTTTGTTTTTCCATAAATTTGATAGAGGATTCTATTAGGAATCGGTGTATATTCCGATTTGATTTGTTCTAGGTGGTTGTGATTGATAAATGTTAAATCAAGAGAGTGTCCTGCTTTGTGGGTGGGTTTATCAGTAGTTAGGATGAAACCTAGTGCCGTCATGAAATCTATTAGTGTGGAAGATTGGACCACAATCAACGTTTTTAATAAATTTGAATTAAAAGTCGACCCTGTTTGATCCTGAGAGACCACCTCCCGCACCACTGAATTGACCCGTGAGGCCAAAACTGCTGCCAAAATTTTTATATTCTGGTTATGGAGAGAGATAGGCCTATAGGATTGAGTGAGAGTAGGGTCCTTCCCCAGCTTGGGCAAGATTATGCCATCTGTCAAATTCCCCCTTCTCTCTAGTCACATGGAACATATTACATAAGGGTGTAAGCGTGAAATCCCCCAGTAATTTGTAAAATTCTGACCCTAGGCCGTCCGGCCCAGGTGCTTTAAATAATTGCAACTGCCTGATAGTCCTACGGACCTCTGACTCCTGAACAGATGATTTCAACAAGTCTCTAGCCTGTTCACTCAGATCCGGCTGCTCCAAGCCCCCCCTGAATAAACCTCACTAGGGCCTGCTCATTAATAGGTTCAGGAGTATACAAAGACTTAAAATATGATTCAAAAATCTTAGAACTCAAAGGTGTGGTTGTGAGGTTCTGTGTGTTATCCTGAATATGAGTGATAAGTCCCCTAGAGCAGGCACCCGAGCTTACCAGTCTAGCCAGTAATTTGCCAGATTTGTTTCCCCATTGATGGAGTTTATATTTAAGATATAAAATATTTTTTGTGCCTTAAGATCTAATAAAGTATTAAGCTGTCTGAGCCACATCCAACCGCTCATTAATTGCCAGGTCAAGGTCTCTCATATGTGCCTATCGTAGCACCATGATCTTTTTCGTAAGGACCAGAATTTTTTCTTTCTTATCTCTTTACATTTATTTATTTAAAACTTTTTATATAGCGCTTATTCAATTTGGGTAGACCTAAGCAGTTTACAAAGAAATACATACATAATAAATTGAAATATTACAAAGTAAAACAAAAACAATTGGAATCATACATAAGAAAGAAGAGTAAGGGAAAAGTTATTTATATGCAATTAGAAGCCAAATGTCCGATCTGGATTCTTTATTGGACAGAGACAAATATCTTTAGACAAGCCCGACTCAGGCCGAGTTTCACCCTCTTACAGTGGGGCTGCGTCAGGGGATCTCCGATCGGAGAGAGACAAAACTGTGTTGCCGCTACAATACCAGAAATTTGCCAGCGCATCAAATCTATTGAGGAGTGTTGTTTTTTTATAGTTCAACGGTTTTTATTGCTGTTTTGAAATGTAACAAAGCAACAGAGGTAAAAAAAATAACCAAACAATGTACACGAAATAGAATTGAGGGACACTTCCACTCAGTAACCCCCAAAGTCAATCACAGTAACAAGTACAGCCATTATCACAAGGAAATACCCACCCCCCCTCCCTCCCCCCCCCCCGGCTCCTTGGTCCAATCCGTCCATCGCTGTGTCGCAGATAGCGCATGTCCCACTCATTTTGTAGCAAGGTCATTTAATATGTGACTGCGGATCCGTGGTGAAAGAGAATGAATATATAGGTCCCAAATAGTCAGGAAGCGGTGTTGGCGTTGAAAAGAGGTATGTGCCCAGTGTTTATCCATTAGTAACAGTTGATGCAAGTGGTTTCTCCACTGCCAATATGGAGGGGATTCAGAAGATTGCCAGTGTAACAAAATAATTTTCTTCCCCACCGCGAATGCCTTGCGTAAGAACAGCCGCGGTCCTTGACCACGAAGCAGGGTTTGTGGAATCTGTCCAAATAGTATCAAAGTACTGGTAAAAGGGATCTTAACAGACAACAATCCCTTCAAATAACGCACCTTAGTACAAGCCCAAAACATATGGTGTAAAGAGCCTTCAGCCGCCCCACATCGCGTACATTTCCCAGTAGCGCCTAGTTGGTAATGAACAGCCTGTAGTGGGGGGATAAATGCTCGCCACAGAAATTTGAACAGCATTTCCCGATAATATGAATTAGAAGAAATGCTAGAGATTTGTCTGAAACAGCGCTGGAGACCCCGAGCCGTCACCACTTCCTCCCCTGCTCCATTCCAGCGAGCAGCCAAGGTCCCTGTGATGCCCTCCACGTCATCCCGCAAAAGTTTTTTATAATACTGAGCCATGGTGGGAGCCGACCGCGCCGTCAAGGCGAGAAAGGTGTCCACCTTGCTAAAAGACTGGACTTGCCGACTCGCCTGTGGTAGGGAACGTACATAGTGTTGTATTTGGAGGTAAGGAAATATATGCCTATAAGTTAGCCCATAGGCCTCAATGATATCCTTGTGAGACATGAGCTCTCCTTCTGCATCCAGCACATGGCCGAGGTACACTATGCCCTGGGAAGCCCATTCCTGAAAGCCAAAAGTAGAAGACCCAGGAGGAAAGTCGGGGTTACCCCTGATTGGCAGAAGATAAGCATTTTGTCGAGGAACACCCAAATGTTTAGCCATCATCCTCCACGAACGTCGGAGAGGAGATAATAACAGCTCAACCAACGGAGGGTAAGCTATTTTAGAGGAGTCAGCTTGCAGTACATAACTGAGCGCGATCGGTGCCACCAAGGCTCTATCTACTGACAGATTAGTATATGTTGGCGTTTCTAGGAGCCAATCCCGAACAAGGCGGAGATGTCCAGCCACATTATAGAGGCGTAAGTCAGGCACCCCAATCCCTCCCCGTCCCCAACGAGCCCGGAGAGAGTAAAGGGGAATTCGTGCCCTCCGGCCCCGCCACAAAAACTTGCGTAATGCGCCCTCCAACTTTCTCTGATCAAGGGTCTTAAGAAAAATGGGTAAATTTTGAAAAATAAAAAGCCACTTAGGCAGGAGCAACATTTTGAACAGATTCAGACGACCTAACAGAGAAAGAGGGAGAGGGCGCCAGGTGTCCAGTTTGTCCATAGTCAATGTTAATAAATGAGAGATGTTTTTGGAGTACAAAAGGGACAGCTGGGTTGGGAGTATAACCCCCAGATACCGAATCTGGGAGGATGCCCACAAAAGGGGAAAGGTTGACCCCCAAACAGATTGAAGGGAAGCCGGAAATGACATTGCCTCAGATTTCCCCAGGTTCAATTTAAGGCCCGCGAAGGAGCCAAATTCTGAAATCAGGTCCAACAAGGACGTCAAAGAGCGGACAGGGTCCGTCAGAAAGACCAAAATATCGTCAGCGAATTATGCATATTTAAATGTTTCTGACTGAAATCTGATTCCCTTAATAGTCGGGGCCGCCTGGATAGCTGCCAACAAAGGCTCAAGCTGGAGAACAAAAAGCAAAGGGGAGAGGGGACATCCCTGTCTAGTGCCCCTGGAGATGCAAAAGGAATCTGAACTGGAACCATTAACTGCAATGGAAGCCTTGGGATCCTGGTACAACAGATGGATCGCCTGCAGATAAAACCCATTAATACCCACCATCTGGAGAACGTGAAAAAGATAAGACCACTCCACCCGGTCAAACGCTTTTTCCACATCTAAACTAACCACCAGTTGGGGAATGCCTTCATGCTGACCCAAAGCCATAGCTGTGAGGACCTTTCGAATATTGGTGAGGGCATAGCGATGTCTAACAAACCCCACTTGACCCGGCCCCAACAACCCGGGGAGGAAACCAGCCAACCTGTCTGCCATGATTTTGGCCAGGAATTTTTGGTCCACATTGAGGAGAGATATCGGCCGATAGGATTCAGGCCGTAGGGGATCTTTCCCCGGCTTAGGCATCAAGGTGATGTGGCACAGTTCGTATGAGGCGGGTAAGACCCTGACCTTATCAGTGCATTAAAAACGGAGGTCAGAGAACTGAGTATGGAACCCTGCAGAGCTTGATAAAATTCAGTCGTGTAACCATCGGGCCCAGGGGCCTTATATCGTTTGGCCGTGGTAATGACCAAACGAACCTCAGCTTCAGAAATGGGTTTATTCAACTCGTCTAGTTGTGCCTCTGTTAACTGAGGGAGGTTTACCTGATGACAGAAGTTCTCGAGACGATCCCCATTAACGTCTCCGTGAGAGTATAAAGTAGCATAATACTCACGAAAAGAGCGCAGGATCGAGGGATTGTCCCTCACCAACTGGCCAGAAGCATTGTAAATGGCCGGGATATGACGAGATACTTTCTGGGATTTAACAAGATTGGCCATCATTCTACCCGGTTTATTCCCAAAACAGTACAATTGATATTGGTAATAAGTCCACCCCTTCTTAGCTCTATCATGTAGTAATGTATTAACCTCAGCTTGGGCAGCCAGATACTCTACTCTAGCCGCTGGGGTCGCCGCTGTTTGCAAGCTTTGGCGAGCATGTCGCAATTGAGTAGACAAAAACACCAATCTTTTATCCAGTAATTTCCGTCTCTGGGCCAAAAAGGCTATCACCTCCCCCCTCAGTACTGCCTTGGCAGTGTACCAAAACAGCACGGGGTCTCCAATATGAGCATTATTAAAGTGTACATAATCCTCCCATTTGGCCCTTAAATAATCCTGAAAGACTCGGTCGTCCCCCAGGTGAGACGGGTAGCGCCACCAACGCCTGCCAGATAGAGATATAGATCTACTGAGCTCCAGCAGGATCGGTGCATGGTCAGACACTATTATCTCATCTATATCTGCTTGTACGATAGTACTCATCAAGTGGGAACTAGTAAAGAAGTAATCTAACCGGGTCTGGGATGGGTGTGCCCGAGACAGATGTGTAAAGGTGTGCTCACCGGGATGTAATAGGCGCCAGGGATCCAATAAGTGCAATGCCGTTTCAAGAAAATGGATACCCTTACTCCGAGGTAACATCCGACTGGTCATACTACTCCTATCTACCAGGGGATCCCGAACTGAATTAAAATCACCCCCAAGAATCAAGTTTTTGTCCACATAAGGCAATAATACTCGATATAGAGCTTGAAAAAAGGATAAAGGAGGGTTATTCGGGGCATAAACATTGCATAATATAAACTGCTGTTGGTCAATTTCAGTTTCTAATATCAGGTATCTACCTTGTGGGTCTCTAAGTTCTTTATGCACAATAAGAGGCACGTTCTTACGGACTAAGACCGCCACCCCAGCGGATCGCGTGGTGGCTGACGCAAAATAAACATTACCGACCCAACTCTGTCGCAGCTTCTGATGTTCATGGTCATTGAGATGGGTCTCCTGAAGGAAGACCACATCCGCCGCTTTCTTATTTAAGACTGATAGTAGCTTCTTTCGTTTTAAGGGAGAGGTGACCCCACAAATATTCCAGGAGTAAAGCTTTAGTGTAGGACGTGCCATATTCAAGTTATCCCCGGGATCCTGACTGTCAAAATACCAAACCTGGTAAGATGATGATGGTCTGAGGACTCTCCCAGCCGGAGCCCCCACAACCAGCAGCCCGCTAAGCGGGACAACACAGGAACCTGCGCCGCCGTTTCTGCGGAAATCGCCCACAACAAATGACCAAGGAGTAAACCCCACGCACAACCCGCCCTCAAACCCCCACCCCACACCCCCCTATCCGACCCCACAAATATGGATAACCGTAGCATCTCCCCTAAGCCTCCAACGGAGGTCGAGATCACCAGTGAGCTAATCGGCACCCCCCACCCCCCACCCAGGCCCAACATCCATCATGGTAAACAAAAGGGTATAAACATGAGCAAGCACACTTGATAAATTCTGAACGCGAATTGCCCTTCCCCCAAAATGTTCAGAAAGTCTCCCCAAAAAGTCAAAATCCGGGTCCAACAGGGGCCGCGGAAACAATGAACCAGGTGGCCCCACTCGTGAAAAAACCGGAGGCCACCTGCAAAAAGTCAACCATAGAAAAATCGGAGCTGACAAATAACAGCTACCGCCTGAGTCCGCAAAGCTGCCGTCTCCGGGGCTTAACGTAAGTAGAGGTTGAAAATGTCAACCCGCCGCCCGCCTAAGGTAAGGCTTCCTCCGATGAGCGAATTCATCGTCTCAAAGGCGATACGCAATGTCATGGGTCTGTCGGAGCCAGTCCTGGTGATTGAGCCCGTTCCTCGACGAACCTCATGGCCTCTGCAGGATCGGTAAACCATCGCACACCGGTGGAAGTAGGCACACGCAGACGGGCTGGGTATAACAAGAGGGCTTTAACTCCCAGCGCATGCAATTTCGTACACCATGGTGCCATGTTCCGGCGCTGCTGCGACACGGCCGCGGAGAAATCTTGAAACACTAGAACACGTTGGTTCTCATATTGAAGGGCTTTGCCCCGCCGGACAGCTGCCAAAATTTCGGTCTTGTGCCTGAAATTCAATAGCCTCGCGATCACCACGCGTGGTTTGTTGTCATCGGATCGCTTAGGCCCCAACTGGTGAGCGCGCTCAACCACCAGCGGGCCATGCACAAGATTCAAATCAAGCGCGGTAGTGAGCCAGGCCTCTAATATCTTAGGTAACTCACGGTCAGATAGAGTTTCCGGGAGCCCCACAAAACGGAGATTGGCGCGTCGCGAGCGGTTTTCTAGATCTTCCATACGCTCCGTATGCTTAAGGACCGTTTGTTTGAGCTGCGTCAGTTCTTGCTGCAGGGACGTGTGGCCATCTTGCAAATCCGAGATCCGCTGTTCGGCTGCCCCGACTCTCGTTTCAAAGGTTTGTATAGAGCTAGTCAGTTCTGTTAATTTGGTGGAGATGAGCAATAATTCTGGTTTAATAATTTCTTGAATTGCCGCTTTAATATCTGCCATATTTGCCTGAGCTGTGGTGTCCAACGGCTGCTCCTCCCCCTCCGCCGGGCTCTCGGCAGGCCGCACTCGATCTTTGTCTTTGTCTTTGTCTCTGTCCTTTTTTGCCTGGCGGGACGCCATGGAAAAGAAAAAGAAACAGTCCCTACTGTGCCTAGGCAGCCAAGATAATCAGATGGGGCAGTTAGAATGCTCGTGTGGGGCAGATGGAGCCAGATAGCGGGCGGGGGGCGCCGAGAAGAGAGCCTGTGCGACTTCCCTCTTCACAGCATCACGTGATCCGGAGTGTTGTTTTTTTAAATAACACTGCGGCACAGGATAACACAATTTTGCCAGAGACTAATTGATGCACAATTGTTTTTTCTGACCCGGACACTCAGAAATCTCAAAATGATAAAGCTGAGCCCCTGACGCAGCCCCATTGTAAGAGGGCGAAACTCGGCCTGAGTCGGGCTTGTCTAAAGATATTTGTCTCTGTCCAATAAAGAATCCAGATCGTACATTTGGCATCTAATTCTGTATTGTTGTCTCCTAAGAAGGGAGGGTACTGTTACGCCCGTCGGTCGCAGACTGCTGCGACCACTCTTGCTCACCTCTTTCTATACTTCCCTGACTCCGTGGGGTAGCCTGGCAGCCTCCGCCAGCTGCCGATGGCATGCCTACCACTCCCAGGCCTCCTGGGGTGGCACGGATGCTGCTGACCACTATCTTGCTGTCAGATGTCCTTAGGCGCATGCACTGGCCAGTTTTAAAGCCGCCATGGCGGGAACCTCGGGGGCGTCACCTCTGGGTGATGTCATCCCTCCAGGACATTTAAGCCAGCTGGCCCTGCCTACCGACGACTTGGCAAAGAGAACCCTTCTTGCTAAATCCACCTCTCTCTCAGAGGACCTGCGTTCCAGTTCCTGCTTCCAGGCATAGACGTCTAGGGTGCCCACTCCTCGGGGGCCCTCTGCTCGTCTTGGCTATCTGCTCCTCGGAGGGCCTTTCGCTTGGGACTTCTGCCTGCCCCATTCCCTGGAGCTTCCCTGGAACCTTCGCTACTCTTTCCATGAGTTCCCCGCTTCGCAGACCACTACCATCACTACTGAGGACCTCACCATGAGTACCCTGATCCGCAGGCCATTACTATCTCTATTAAGGACCTCATCAGCGTGCCCTGCTCTGCGGACCACTATCATCACTACTGTGGACCCTCTTCAGGTATACCCCGCTCTGTGGACCACTACCAACTCAGCTGAGGACTTTCTTTGGTGTACCCCGCCCTGCGGGCCACTACCATCTCTACTGAAGATATCATCAGTGTACCTTGCTCTGTGGATCATCTACTTTACGGAGGTATCCTCGCAGGGTATTCCCCTATCCATGGACCCTATGTCTCTGGGTCTGTAAGACCTCCTCTCTGGCACCTCCCCGCTCCGCGGGTTGTGTCACTCTTTCTCTTTAATAAAGACTGACTGCGTCTGACATCACTGAGACCTCACCTCCCAACGGTGAGGCTCACGGGGCTCCTCCCTGTGGACGGTACCATCTCTCACCTTGGCCCAGGGCCCACACACTAACTAATACTAACAATTTGCTTTTTATATGATCATAAACAAGCATAAAAAGCGTTTTTATTTCTAGTGTGGGATTTTTATGCCAGTGTCGTTCTTGTTTACGTAGATTGGTACATGACCTTGATAGGTGGTAATGTGGCTTCTCATGACAGCCTTGGCCTCACTCCAAAATAAAATGGGATCAGTTTTGGGAGTTAGATTAAATTCTACATAATCTTTCTACCTATCCTGTAAAAATGCAACAAATTGCTTATCATATAGGTGAGATGGCATAGACCAACGAAACTGTCCTAGAGGCTCAGGCATAGCATGTTCAGAGTAAAGCACATCATAGATCTCGCTGGCCAATAGTTTGTTAAAAAGCAATTCAGTAATAAGAATATAGTCTAAATGTGAATACACATTATGCACATGGGAGAAAAAGGTATATTCCTGATCCTCCAAGTGTAGCCTATACCAGGAATCTATTAATTACAACTCCTGTGACACAAACCCAACCCCCAGATCAGCTTGATTTTTCTTTGGAGACTTAGCCGGGTTGCAGTCCACCAAAGGATTTTCAACCATGTTAGTACCTCCCATGACAAATGCATACCCTTCCCAGGTGGACACTTTAGCAATTAGAGAACTAAAAAAACATTAGGTGCATACAAGTTGACCAGCACCACTCTTATCCCCTTCAAAATGCCCACTACTCTGATACCTACCGGCCATTTGAGTCCGAGTACCATTTTTCCCTCTCAAAGGTAACATTTTTATTAGTCAGAATGGCCACTCCTCTCTGTCTGGAGTTAAAGGAAGAGAAAAAGCAATGATCAACCCATTCTGTCTGGAGCTTTTGAAGCTCTTCATTCTCCAGATGCCTTTCTGGGGAAAGGCTTCATGAACCCCATGTTTCCGCAAAGCAGGACGTTTTTTTTTCTTTTTGATGGAGGAATGCAGACATCAAAAGAGAGAAGAAAAAACAATGAGAGGTACTCAGCATATACAACTGCAGTTTCAGAGCCTATACATAAGGGAAGGATCCCCCAGCAAAGATCCTCCTCTGTTACGGGTTCAGACAGGCACACTGGTATCCTGCCCAGGGGCTGTGACCTGGGGGGCTTATCTCATATAAACATACACAATTACTGGGATTATACCTGGGGATTTGAACCCAGGAGCTTATCCCCTACACAAATGGCCACACACAATTAATGGGACTATACCTGGGAGCTTATCCTCTACACAAAGAGCCACACAGAAACTTGGATTCAGTATGTCACGGTTCCAGGTAAGAAAGTACGTTTATTTGAGCAATAGGATGTAGAACAAATAAAATCGGATCATATAGAAGAAGTAATGGTACATAACAATTGCTACATAGATATAAAAAGCTTATATTTTTCAAAGGATCAGCCGTACCATGTCCAGGGCTCGCTCTCCCCTCCCTTTCTCGCTGTCTCCCCTTGTACACGAAAAATGCTTGTGAAAGCAGTGGCATTCCCTCCCTCTAAGTTGTTATCAGATTTCAAACACAGCTCTGTGGCCTTCATTCTCTCTCTCAGGCTTCAGTAGAAGTTAATTGCTAGTTTTCTCATCATAGACTTAGTGGAATAACTAAATAAACAGACTCTTGACTATTCCCAAGATGACCCCAAAATGCATAAACACTGTGATCATGGTGCTCTGGTAGATTTGGTAGATCTAATTCTTAGTGGAATGCATGATTTGGTGAGAGAGGTAACGGTGGTGGGGCCACTTGGCAATAGTGATCATAACATGATCAAATTTGATCTAATGACTGGAAGGGGGACTATGTAAATCTACAGCTCTATCACTAAATTTTCAAAAGGGAAACTGATAAAATGAGGAAAATAGAAAAAACTGAAAAGCGCAGCTGCAAAAGTTAAGTGTACAATAGGTGTGGACATAGTTTAAAAATACCATCTTAGAAACGCAGTCCAGGTATATTTTCCTCCTCTAAATCCTAGGTGCGTCTTATGGTCAGGTGCATCTTATAGTGCAAAAAATACGGTAACTATGCGCTGAGTAAAAAATAATTTTCTTTGATTTGTTTTAAATGAGCTACTTGTTAAGTTCATGGAGTGCCCTCTGATCCTTCTATTATCTGAGAAAAAGTAAATAACCAATTTACTTTAACTTGTTCCTATTTTTTCATTATTTTGTAGGCTTCTAACGTATCCCCCCTCAGTCGTGTCTTTTCCAAACATTTTAGCCCTAACTTCTTTAGCCTTTCTCATAGGGTAGCTGTTCCATGCCCCTTATTTGGTTGCCCTTCTCGGCACTTTCTTGAGTTCAGCTATATCCTTTTTGAGATGTGGTGACAAGAATTGCACACACTATTAAAGGTGTGGTCTCACCATGGAGCGATACTGAGGCATTATGACATCCTCTGTGTTATTTGCCATTCCCTCCCTAATTCCTAACATTGTTTGCTTTTCTGATTGCCCTAACACACTGAACTGACGATTTCAATGTATTATCTACTATGACGCCTAGATCTCTTTTGTGGGTGGTAAATCCTAAGATAAAACCTAACATCATGTAACCACAGCAAGGGTTATTTTTCCCTATATGCATCTCTTTGCACTTGTCCACGTTAAATTTCACATACCATTTGGAAGCCCAGTTTTGCAAGGTCCTCCTGCAATTCATCACAATCTGCTTCAGATTTATCTACTCTGCATAATTTTGTGTCATCCACAAATTTGATCACCTTGCTCGTAGTACCCCGTCCAGATCATTTATAAATATATCAAAAAGCACCGGTCCAAGTGCAGATCCATGAGGCACTCTACAGTTTACCTTTTTCCTCTGTGAAAATTGACCATTTAATCCTGCTCTGTTTCTTGTCTTTTAACTAGCTTGCAGTCCACAAAAGGAAATCACCTCCTATCACATGACTCTTTAGTTTTCTTAGAAGCCTCTCACGCAGGAATTTGTCGAATGACTTCTGAAAATCCAAATACACCACATCTACCGGTACACCTTTGTCCACATGTTTGTTCATCCCTTCAAAAAAATGTAGGAGATTTGTGAGGCAAGACTTCCCTCGGGTAAATCCATGTTGGCTCTGTCTGAAACAAACCATGTCTGTCTAAATGTTTTGTGATTTTATTCTTTATAACAGTTTCCACAATTTTTCCCGGCACTGAAGTCAGGCTCACAAGTCTATAGTTTCCTGGATCCCTTTCTTAATATAGGGTTTACAATGGCCATCTTTCAATCTTCAGGTACATTGGATGATTTTAATGATAGGTTACAAATTAATTGAAATAGGTCTGAAATTTCATTTTTTAGTTCTTTCAGAACCCTGGGGTGTATACCATCCGGTCCAGGTGATTTAATACTCTTCAGTTTGTTAATCAGGTCTACCACATCTTCCAGGTTCACCGTGATTTGCTTCAGTTGATCTGAATCATCACCCATGAAAACCTTCTCTGGAACGGGTATCTCTCCATCATTCTCTTCAGTGAACACCGAAGCAAAGAAATCATTTAATCTTTCTGCAATGGCCTTATCTTCTCTGTGTGCCTTTGACCCCTTAATCATCCAACGGTCCAACTGACTCCTTCGCAGGCTTTCTGTTTCAGATATATTTTTAAAAGTTTTTATTGTGAGTTTTTGCCTTTATGGCTTAATTCTTTTCAAATTCTCTCTTAGCCTGTCTTATCAATGTCCTACATTTAACCTGCCAACGTTTATGCTTTATCCTATTTTCTTCTGGTGGATCCTTCTGCCAATTTTTGAATGAAGATCTTTTGGCTAAAATAACCTCTTTCACTTCACTTTTTAACCATGCCGGTAATCGTTTTGCCTTCCTTCCACCTTTCTTAATGCATGGAATACATCTGAACTGTGCTTCTAGGATGGCATTTTTTAACATTGTCCACACCTGTTGCACACATTTTACCTTTGTAGATGCACCTTTCAGTTTTTTCTTTTTTTTCTCATTTTATCAAGTTTTCTTTTTTAGCTCTAGAGCCATGGATTTACTTACTGACCACCTTCTAGTCATTAATTTAAATTTGATTATATTATGATCACTCTTGCTAAGCGGCCCCACCACCGTTACCTTTCTCACCCAATCCTGTGCTCCACTGAGAATTAGATCTAAAATTGCACCCTCTCTCGTTGGTTCCTGAACCAGTTGCTCGATAAAACTGTCATTTATTCCATCCAGGAACTTGATCTCTCTAGCATGCCCTGATGTTTCACTTCCCCAGTCAATATTGGGATAATTGAAATCTCCCATTATTACTGCACTACCAATTTGGTTAACTTTCCTAATTTCTCTTAGCAGTTCACTGTCCATCTCACCATTTTGGCCAGGTGGACAGTAGTGTACTCCTATCACTATACTCTTCCCCAACACACAAGGGATTTTTACCCATAAAGATTCGCTTGTGAATTTAGTCTCATGCGGGATCATTATCCTGTTGCACTCTATGCCATCCTGGACATAAAGCGCCACCTTGCCACCATCTCTGTCATTGTGAAATAATTTGTACCTCTGTATAGCACTATGTATACCCTGGAGGAAGAGGAGGAGCAGGGGTGATATGAATCATATTTAATTTAATTTATTTAATAGTTTTTATATACTGATAACCGTTTTCACATCGTATCGGTCTACAGGGAACAAGGAAACGAAATCCAAAATATATAGCAAAATAATTACATGGAACGCATAAGAAACAAGTACTTTCAGATACTTGAAAGGTTTTAATGATCCATGGTCAACAAGCCTTTTCCGTTGGAAAAAAAATCTGTAGAACTAGGGGTCAATTTGAAACTCCAGTGAGGAAGACTCAGAACCAATGCCAGGAAGTATTTCTTCACGGAGAGAGGGTGGTGGATGCCTGGAATGCCTTTCCAGAGGAAGTGGTGAAGACTAAAACTGTGAAGGATTTCAAAGGGGCATGGGATAAACACTGTGGATCCATAAAGGCTAGAGGATGGGAATGAAGAGAAGAGCCATGGGGTGGATTACTGGAATGGAGGCTACTACCCGGTGATTACTACCCTTACTCAATAAGCCTTCACATAGGTAATGCAACTCCAACATTGCTCTCTGCTTCAACGGCAAGGGGAAATGTGGAAAAGAAGATTTGCATTCAGACAACATCCAACAAGGACTGAACTGCACAGTCTAGGTAAACAAATAAGTGTGCGGTAGCTTGCTTATTGTGGCAGTTACTACCCTAAACCAATTAAGCCCGATACTTCACTTTGAATGCATATCCAGCATTGCTCTCTGCTTCAATGGGAGGGGGAAATGTGGAAAAGAGGATTTGCATTCAGACAACATCCAACAAGGCATTGATCTGTGCAGTCTGGGTAAACAGGTATTGGGGTAACTTGCTTGATGTGGTGGTTACTACCCTTAACTATTAAGCCTTATGCTTCACTTTTGATGCAACTCCAACATTACTTTCTGCATCAATGGCAAGGGGTGGCAGGAAATTCGAATCAAACACCAACAAGGGCCCTGAACTTGGTGGTCGGTGAAACAGATAAGTATGGGAAAATAAGTGTAGGAGCTTGCTGGGCAGAGTGGATGGGCCGTTTGGTCTTTTTCTGCCATCATTTCTATGTTATCCTCTTTCGACCATGTCTCTGAGATGCCAATTAAGTCTGTCATCATTCACTGCTATACATTCTAATTCTCCCATCTTACTTCTTAGACTTCTGGCAAAAGCATTCAAACATTTCAAAGTGAGTTTGTTTGTATTTACATTCTGCTTTTCAGTTGACAGGGATAAACTGGAATCTTTTAGCTCAGGTGAGTTTTTAATTATAGGCACTTGGACTGCTTTTCTTATTATTGGAACCTCACTGTCGGGATGCCCTAATTCTAATGCATCATTAGTATCCTTTGAAGATACCTACCTCCGAACCATGCCCTGCTGAGCAACTGTCTGCTTTCCTCCTTGTTGTAGTTTAAAAGCTGCTCTATCTCCTTTTTAAAAGTTAGTGCCAGCAGCTTGGTTCCACTCTGGTTAAGGTGGAGTCCATTCTTTCGAAAATGTTTCCCCAGTTTCTTACAAAACTGAATCCCTATTCCCTGCACCATTGACTCATCCACACATTGAGACTCCGGAGCTCTGCCTGACTCTGGGGACCTGCACGTGGAACAGGAAGCATTTCAGAGAATGCTACCCTGGAGGTTCTGGATTTCAGCTTTCTTCCTAAAATCCTAAATTTTGCTTCCAGAACCTCTCTCCCACATTTTCCTGTTGTTGGTGCCCACATGTACCACGACAGCCGGCTCCTTCCCAGCACTGTTTATAATTCTATCTAGGTGACGCGTGAGATCTGCCACCAGGCAAGTTACCAGGTGGTCCTCGCGTTCACCAGCCACCCTACTATCTACATTTCTAATAATTGAATCACCAACTATGATGGCTGACCTAACCCTTCCCTCCTGGGCAGTAGCCCTGGGAGGCATGTCCTCAGTGCGAGAGGACAATACATCACATGGAGAGCAGGTCTTTCCTACAGGATGACTTCCTGCTACACCAGGGTGATGTTCTACTGGGATACCTTTCTGATCCAAGGCAGCACTGGGGCTGTCAGACTGGATTTGGGACTTGGCTACTATGTCCCTGAAGGTCTCATCAATGTATCTGTCTCCCTCAGCTCCTCCAAATCTGCTACTCTAGCCTCCAGAGATTGGACTTGTTCCCTGAGAGCCAGGAGCTCTTTGCACCGAGTGCACACATACAATCTCTCACTGGCGGGTAAAAAATCAGATATGTGACACTCAATGCAAGAGACTGGAAAGCCCCCCTCTTGCTGCTGGACTGCTGCCTTCATCTTAATTTTATTGAGTTCCTAGTTAAGTTTAGGATACTATGGGAGTTTGAATTAGAGTACTTTATATTTACAGGTGAATTTACCAATTAATCAGCTAGTGTCCTACAAGGGGATGATTAAACTTTCAATAAGGGCTGGTACAATAGAGCCTGATTGATTTTTAATGAGAAAGTGTCTCTTGCCTAAAAATCAAGGGTTCAGTGGGTGGGAAAGACAGACACTAGAATTAACTATCTCTGGCTTGCTTATTACCTCAGACACACACAAGCTCTAAAGAAAATATCCCTCTATTTCATCTTTCTCTAAACTTTTTTTTTTAAGTCCAACGATTTCCCAAAGCTATACTTACCAATCCTTTTTAGCCACCATTAAATTGATCTTCACTCAAATAATTGAAGGGTTTGAGATTTCGGGACCTCCGACTTAATATCTCCATGATATTAAGTTGGAGGGTGCCGGCAGAAATTAGTGCCTACCTTTGGGTAGGCGCTAATTTCTGAAAGTAAAATGTACGGCTTGACTGCACATTTTGCTTTCTGAATCGCGCGGGAATACTTAATAGGGCATTTGCATGTTGCGGGCGCTATTAGGTTCGGGAGGGTTGGACGCACATTTTCGATACGCTATTACCCCTTACTGAATAAGGGGTAAAGCTAGCGCATCCAGAACGGGTTAACAGTGCGCTCCGGTACTGTATGTGATCAGAGTAATACTCACTCTTGGTCTTCACACAGCTCAGCAGATAATCATGCAAAAGGCTATGATATGTTGAGTAAGAATCATTATCCTTCTGTTTTCTCCATCTTTCAGCTTTGCATAATATTTTTCTTTGATCAGAAATGACCTGGTAAAACCATGGGTCTCGTCTGATGCTTTCTTGTGCCCTGATTTCATGCAAAGTTGAAAGCTAATTGTACATATGTGATAGGCTTGAATGTCATTTATTTTATTTTATCTGAAAAGGTACCCTGTCCCAGTCCTCCAATGCCACTTCAGCATGCAACTGTGATTTAAATTGGTTAATCTGTTAGTGGATGCTTCCACACTTAGCATGAATAATCAACGTATGTCGTTTAATTACACCAAAAACTTGAAAATAAATGAAATGATCAGACATGAATCATAACACTTGAAATTCTCTTCACTAGGCCTTCCCCACAAAGTAAAAGATCCAAAATATGCCCAGCTTTATGAGTTACCCCTTCAGTAAGCTGGACATAAGTAATAGCAGTCATAACGGAAAGAAAATCCTGCACCCATATGACAAAAGTATCATCTAGGTGCAATTTAGTCTCCTACGATAATAAGATTCATAAATATAAGAGAGAGAGAAGCTAAGAGCTCAAGTAATGTAGTTAAATCACTTTCTATAGACCCTGGAGGAAAACAGAAAAAATAAAGCACCTTCCATAATTAAAAGTAGTACATTTTGAATAATAATTTGCAATAGTGATATCACTAGAGATTTATAATATGAAAGTACTTTCTACCTTTATACTTGCTTTTTTGAATGTGTTCTAGAAGGAAAAAAAGAGATTGTTGATGTAATAGATATCTGTATTGTGTTTTGGCATGTTATGCCATGAAAATTAAAAATTAATAAAGTATAAAAAAAAATATATATAAAGCACCCATTCGCACACTCTAATAAGCAAAACTTCCAGAGGTGCTAAAGGCTCAGGCACTATCCGCTTTGCCATCAGTGTTTTCTAAAAATAATCACTACTTCACCCTCCCTGCCTCATGCAGCAAGCCTTCTGAAAATATGCATATCCCATTACACTATCAAAATCATGATGCCATGATTCAATTATACATAATATATTCACTTTATAACAATCTAAAATGTCAAGTAACTATTCCTCATTGTTCTAGTGTTTATAAAGCTGATGTCTGCATCTCAGCATTATAAGGCAAAGAATATAAATAGAGCAATGGTTGTGTTATTGCTTCTATTTTCTTAAAATCCTGCATAACGACCCCATCCAGAAATGACTGGAATCATACATGCCATTATCAACCAAATATTAGGCGCAGAGATCATAGAGAACTCTATGACAAGGCTATTAAAACAAAGAAACCCTGACTAATAAATTAAACAAGTATGTAACCTAAGAGACTTCACCCTGGATCCAAAGTCTCAAGGTCGGAGTCTGGATCCAGTGAAGGGGCCTACAAAGGCAGGTTTAGGTGTAGGAATAAGAGGGCTGCTTTGTGGGATTAGTATGGAGGTCCAGACTAAGGTGGTGGTGTGACCAGGAAATAGGGTACACTGTTATTGCATAAGGGTCTAACTTGATATTTGCTGTATAAAAAATCAATCCAGGGAATGGCAATGCTGGTGTGTGGGAACCTTGATTAGTTGTATGAGGTCCAGAATGCTCCGTTGGAAGCTGGCAGCATTACTTTTAGGGAGGCCTCTGCGTGATAGTCTCCCAGTACAAAGAGTTTATGGGTGGTAGTGGCAATGTTGCATTGGAATTCAAGGAGTCTAAGAAGGGAGTCAGGATGATTGTCAGGTAGGACAATTTTTGCTCCTTTGTTACCTTGGATTTTAAGTATAAGGTGGCTGGATTAGCCTATTTGTTCTATTTATTTATTTAAAAACATTTCTATAGCGCTTTATCCAAGGATTGTTCAATGCGGTTTATGGATAAAACAACTTAATTTTATAAAATAAGACAATAAGTAAAGGAAAAATAAAATAACATACATAGAAGAGACCAGGAAAGGGAGAGAGTGACTGACCTGTGAGAGTGTCTGAGGAGGAGACCGGAGGCCAGTCGGGCCCGGATAGGTTCGGGAACACCGACGAGGTGGGCAGAGGACATGCCCCGTAAGTGACGTCACCAGCATGAGACGTTGGAGGAGGCTTTAAAGTCGCCCCCCTGCAGCGTGCAGCCAAAGCCGTGCACGGCTTTGGTTTTTAACATCTACAATTTTGCATCTAGGAAGCCTTTTCTACCTCTCCAATCTCCACCTGGGGGAATCATAAGTAAGACGACCAACTCAGCTAAGTACTTTCTTGTTTCTTTTGGACTTTCCTGTTAAAAGCTATGCCTCACTCAGCCCGTAAATGCAGGGCTAGAGAGAGGTCTATAATTGAAAGTACATTAGCTAGTCCGGTTTTGGGCCCATTGGATGCCCACATCAGAAGGGGAGCCACAAAGCTGGGAGAAACGTCACTTGAAGGGGTGCAGGAAGGCACGGCAGCCCTTCGTGACTGGGAGATCTCGTCCCTGGATTATAGACCCCCCTCCCCCGCCCGAGAATCCTGCAAAGATAAGACTTGAACCATTTAAGGACTCTGTCGCCTCTTGAAAAAAGTGGCGAACAGGAAGGTGGACTAGGAACAACTTTGGTTCCAAATGCAGGAGTATCTAGCATTGCTAGTGTGCCAGAGGGGAAGGTGATAGAGGGTTTGTTGTTGACCCAGGAAGTTAGTTCAGGCTGGGATCATTCAGGTATAATACCAATTGTGAGACCACCTGTATTTTCTTTGGAAGTTATATGGGAAACCTTGGTTGTCTTAAATAAGAATGTTCTCGTGCAATTGAAACCCATAGTTAAAAATATAGAAAAATTGGAACTTAAAGTTACTAAGGTAATTCTTGATGACAAAATGAGAGATCAGGCTATTGAGAATAATTCCATGGAATTGAAAAAGTTAAGTAATCAAAATGAGCTAATTATGAAGGAAAATCAATATCTCTCTAGAAAATCTGGAAAACCAACTTAGAAGTAGAAATTTAAGTCTGGTAAAGTTTCTGAAGGTGCCAGCTTTATTAGCTAAAGAAATGTGGAACACATTCGTTTTAGAATTTCTTAAAATTCCACAACAAGCACTTCCCCCTCTTACTCAGGTACATTATATTCCTTCTTGGAAGATTACAATTGAGAAGGAACAAGAATTTCAGTCTATAACTCCATTAAATGTTACAGAAATTTTAGAATCTACTAGTTTAGAAATGGCCCAGCCAGCCACTGTGGTAATTTCCTTTTTATTAAATTCGGATAAAGAGCAGGTTCAGAAATTATTCTTTAGAAATATTAAGGAGACATTTTGCCAGCTGACAGTAAGAATATTTCCAGATGTTACCAAAGAAACTCAAAGGAGGAGGAAAGAAAGAGTTCCTTAACCTGAGACCAAAATTGTTACAAGTGGATGCTTTGTACAAACTAAAATTCCCATGTAAATGTTGTATAGTATCCCAAAGTGTTAAGTATTGTTTTTTCCAGCCATCACAGTTGATAACATTTATAAGAGTAAACAAAGTGATCAAAATCTGGGATCTACAACTCCTCAGTAATATAACAAAAAGCTCTAAGAGTGTAATTTAGGAAAACCTAGTGAGGTCGTCTGTTATTTCTTATGTTTTTCTAATGAATGATACACCTTCTTATTCAAATTCCCCCTTCTTTGAGGACTTAGAAAAATATGGTTCATGTGTTTTTTCCTAAATTTAATATTGTATCTTTATGTTTATGAAATGGATGGCCAGGTATCTGTATCAAGGAGTTCTTGATTGTAATTTTGAAAATTTGAGAAATAAAAAATTAAAAAAAATAAAATAACATACATAATAAAAAATTGACTAAAAAATTAGACATAAAACTGCAGCTGAGAATATGCAAAGTAATTAAAAACTCATGTTTGAGAAGCAGGGAGCGGGTAAAGATGAAAGCAACTCCTTCTGCACGGCCCATGGATCAGGTTGTGTAATGAATTTTGTAGTCAGGTGGGCAGAGCTGAGTGAGAGTAACAGTATTGCCTTCTCCTATCCAGGTCTCAGTGATATCTGGGATATGGAGTTGCAGTATCCTAGCGATATTAAGTCCGAGGAACCAAAAAGGTTAAAAAAAAAAAAAAAGTGCAGGTGGGTCAAGTTAGGAAAACAGACGCTCAGTTTTACGAGTGACCATTTCCCTAACCCGTGTCTGTCAGAGGGTTCAGAAATCGGATGCTCAGTTTTACGAGTGACCATTTCCCTAACCCATGTCTGTCAGCGGGTTCAGAAATCGGATGCTCAGTTTTACGAGTGACCATTTCCCTAACCCGTGTGTGTCAGCGGGTTCAGAAATCGGATGCTCAGTTTTACGAGTGACCATTTCCCTAACCCGTGTCTGTCAGCGGGTTCAGAAATCGGACGCTCAGTTTTACGAGTGACCTTTTCCCTAACCCGTGTGTGTCAGAGGGTTCAGAAATCGGATGCTCAGTTTTACGAGTGACCATTTCCCTAACCCGTGTCTATCAGAGGATTCAGAAATCGGATGCTCAGTTTTACGAGTGACCATTTCCCTAACCCGTGTCTGTCAGCGGATTCAGAAATCGGATGCTCAGTTTTACGAGTGACCATTTCCCTAACCCGTGTCTGTCAGAGGGTTCAGAAATCAGACGCTTAGTTTTACGAGTGACCATTTCCCTAACCCGTGTGTGTCAGTGGGTTCAGAAATCGGATGCTCAGTTTTACGAGTGACCATTTCCCTAACCCGTGTGTGTCAGAGGGTTCAGAAATCGGAAGCTCAGTTTTACGAGTGACCATTTCCCTAACCCGTGTGTCAGAGGGTTCAGAAATCGGAAGCTCAGTTTTACGAGTGACCATTTCCCTAACCCGTGTGTGTCAGAGGGTTCAGAAATCGGATGCTCAGTTTTACGAGTGACCATTTCCCTAACCCGTGTCTGTCAGAGGATTCAGAAATCAGACGCTCAGTTTTACGAGTGACCATTTCCCTAACCCGTGTGTGTCAGTGGGTTCAGAAATCAGACGCTCAGTTTTACGAGTGACCATTTCTCTAACCCGTGTCTGTCAGAGGATTCAGAAATCAGACGCTCAGTTTTACGAGTGACCATTTCCCTAACCCGTGTGTGTCAGTGGGTTCAGAAATCAGACGCTCAGTTTTACGAGTGACCATTTCTCTAACCCGTGTCTCAGAGGGTTCAGAAATCGGATGCTCAGTTTTACGAGTGACCATTTCCCTAACCCGTGTGTGTCAGCGGGTTTAGAAATCGGATGCTCAGTTTTACGAGTGACCATTTCCCTAACCCGTGTCTGTCAGCGGGTTCAGAAATCGGATGCTCAGTTTTACGAGTGACCATTTCCCTAACCCGTGTCTGTCAGCGGATTCAGAAATCGGATGCTCAGTTTTACGAGTGACCATTTCCCTAACCCGTGTCTGTCAGTGGGTTCAGAAAACGGACACTCGTAAAACTGAGAGTCTGATTTCTGAACCCACTGACAGCCACCTCTCTGAGTTTCCTCCGCTAAGGAGGTGCTAGGTCTGCGCTATTGTCCCTAGTGCCTCCTTTTTAGTGTAACCCCTCATTTAAATACAGGATCGCCCACGCTGGGAACGTTCCCACACACTTTACAGTATCAGCATGTTAGATAAGCAGATAAATGTTCTCAATTCTATTTAGCTAGATATTCAGCCTCACAGCCAGATAAAAGTACAGCTGAGTGTATGGCTAAATTTAGCTTGTCCATATAGATTTAGTAAGGTTGGTTAGCGCTGGAATCAGTGCTAACTGGATAAGTTGCCTTGTTAAAAAAGTTGATAATGCTGGCGATCTCCAATTATTTTCCCTTCTCCTCCCTCCGTCCGGATGGGTATCTGATGCATAAAACCCCCTAAATATGCCACCACCTTACTTCAATGCACCTCCCTCCTGGGTAGCGATTAAAAAAAAAAAACAATTTCAGGTTCCCTCTTCTGGGGAGGGCTGATACCCCATCTTCCTCCTCCCCCAGTTTCCTAATATACCTCCTCACCATGCCGAGCCCTACTGCCACTCCCTCAGAGAAGACCCCCCCCCCCACCAAAATCACCTGAAGAGAGCTGACAAGAAGACTGGCAGCCTTTTGGCTGGGCTTTTCTTGCTGCTCTGGCGATGACTCTCATATGCCTGACAGTTAAGAGAGATCCTTAGCTAGATCTGTATTCTCTGGGACAGCCAGCAGACTAGAAAGGTAAAATATTCCGTTTATGCTGACACAAAGTACGATGCATCAGGTGTCGAGTCCTGGCAGGACAGAGAGATGTTAGGCTGTAGTTTGCTGGGTTAACAAGGCAGAGTTGCATGTGACTATGGCAGTATCTGGTAAGCTGGAGGGTATAGCAAGGGATGATCAGGCGATACAGTAGCTATGACATATTAAGGAGCATTGTGTGCATAAATGAAATGCTCTAGTTACATGAGGAAACCTGTTGCAGAGAAGGAAAGTGATGTAGGGCATGCTAGGATGTGAGTGAGGTGAATCTATTTAGGATGGCAGCATAGGGTGATGAGGAGGATGACATGGCTGGGTAAGGGAGCTCAGCAGGGTATAAGACACTGAGGTGCCTCACTGAAGAATGGCACAATTGGGTGATGCTGTTTTCAGATACTAAGTAATGTATTCATTCCTTTTTTTTTTTCTTTGAAGCTTTTATGACTATGCTGGGAAAGTTAATGAGGAACGTTTGGACAGGATTCTGAAAGATCGCAGGAAAGTAAGTGTCACCATTTTATCGTTCAGCTTTTCCTCCTGTGTCACAAGAGAGGAGGGACAAGAAGGGATCTATAAACACCTGGGGGAGGGACACATTAATGTGGGGTATACCTAATCTTATCCCAGGACAAGCAGGATGCTAGTCCTCACATATGGGTGACATCAGTAATGGAGCCCCTATACGGGAAAACTTCTATCAAAGTTTCTATGAAACTTTTGACTGGCACCAGAGTGCCTACTGAGCATGCCCAGCATGCCATGATATTCCCTGCCACAGGGGTCTCCCTTCAGTCTTTTTTTTTCCGCGGAGCCGTTAGCCTCGCGGTTAATCTGGAGTCCTGTGGTGAATTTCACCACTCACAAAACTTTAGAAAAGTTTAAAAAAGATCAGGAAAAACTTTCCACCGCACGGGTCTTCCTTCCGTTCCTTCGCGGTTTCAGTTTTTTCCCTGAGTTTTCGTCGGTTCCATACCGTTTTTTCCGCTACATTGCCGTCGAAGGCTGTCCGGCGAAAATGGCTTTGGGTTTTAAAAAATGCCCGAATTGTGCGAGAAATATGTCCATTACGGACCCGCACCAAGAATGTGTTCTTTGCCTAGGCGAAAAACACGACGTAAAGTCTTGTCCTTTATGTGCCGAAATGACATCGAAGGGATGTCAGCTCCGGATGGAGAAAATGGAGCATCTCTTCAAAATTCAACTGCTCCCAACAACTTCAACGTCAGCCCAATCATCGCCATCGGGATCGATAAGGCAAGTTGTGCTGAAAAGGCGACATCCAGGTGAGGCCGGAGACGCTTCTACTCCCTCCCCCTCGCCATCGTCGAAGGCGTCCACCTCCGGCAGTGAAAAACAAAAGGAGAAGCATCGGCATCGACGCCAGCACATCACGTACCCACGGAACCATGGAAGGATGCGGCCTCCTCCGCTAAGAAAGCTTGGCCGAGCGCGGAGGCTCCGAGGCCTACGGTACCGGGGCGATCCCCTACCGGTGCCGGGCACCATACCTCCTCAGGGCTCTGAGGAGGTATCGCCATCACCATCGCCGCCTCCCCCCATAGCTGCTCTGATACCATCAGCTATGCGGGCGGAACTTGACGAGTACATCCATCAAGCGGTGCAACAAGCGCTTCTCGGTGCGGTACCATGCCAGCCATCGACACCGATGTCGCCATCGACACCAGCTCCGATGCCTTCCGATCCATCGATACCGGTACGGCCTTCGATTCCGCAGCCGATGCCCACGATGCCTTGCCCGATGCCTTCACCGATTCCACCGGTGACTCCCATCGGTGCCACCTTCAGATTTCACGGTTCTTCAACCACTGATGACTAAACTGGACACTCTACTTGATGCTTTCTCGAGAAAGCCCAGAGACATCCATGAAGAACCTGTTCCAGGACCCTCAGGAGTTCCCAGGCCTCATCAGCCTCATTCTCCCTTCTTCTACCGATGCCCAGAGACCCAGCGCTGGTGCCGGTTACACCACAGCCACTGAGATCACCAAGAGAGACGGGCACTGACAGAGATGGAGTACTCCTCAGAAGAAGACATACTGTCTGAACCATCTCCTCCTGAGGACCGTAGGAAGTCTCCTCTGGAAGATTTATCTTTCTCAAACTTTGTGAAGGACATGGCGGACACCATCCCCTTCCAGTTGCATGCAGAGGTGGATGCCAGACAAAAGACACTAGAGGTCCTACAATTTGTAGACCCTCCCAAAGAGATTTTGGCAGTGCCGGTACATGAAGTATTACAAGAGCTCATGTACCGGATATGGGAACATCCAGGTTCACTGGCAGCGGTCAATAGGAGGTCAGATGCCACCTACTTAGTCCAACCAATACCTGGATTTCAAAAAACCCAGTTACCGCACCAGTCAGTGGTCATAGAGTCGGCCCAGAAAAAGGCTAAAAGATTAAAATCTCATTCCTCCACACCACCTGGGAAGGACAACAGATTCATGGACAACTTAGGCTGAAAAGTTTTCCAAGGTTCTATGTTGGTTTCTCGGATTGCATCTTACCAACTTTTTATGAACCAATACCAAAGAAATCTTTGGAAACAAGTCCAGGACCTGGTACTCTCACTTCCTGATCAATATCAGGAACCATTCCATCAACTGGTGCATAAGGCCTAGAGGCAAGCAAACATGAAGTCAGAGCTACCTACGACAGTTTTGAAACTGCAGCACGTCTCTCTGCTTCAGGAATAACAGCACGTAGATGGGCCTGGCTTAAGGCATCCGATCTCCGGCCGGAGGTACAGGAAAGACTAGCAGACCTTCCCTGTTTGGGGGATACCTTGTTTGGCGACAAGGTTAAAGAAGCGGTTGCGACTATTAAAGATCATACTGAGACACTTAAGCAACTTTTCTTACTGCCTCAGGAGCCTCAACCCCCGGTCAGAAGACCTCCTAGAAGGGATATAAGGCGCCCTTACTACTGCCAACGCCGCTATTATCCCCCATCAAACCGGGCAAGACCATCTCGCCCAGCTCAGCGTCCATAGGCTAGGCAAAGGCCGGCAAGGCCTCAACCTCCTCCTCAAACTGCCTCAACATCAGGTTTTTGAAAGAACATCAGAGAGCAGCAGCCAACCCACCAACCCACTCCCACACCTACCGGTAGGAGGTCGTGGCGACCTCCTACCGGTCTGTTGTCCTTTTTTCATCACACCTGGACCTCCATAACCACAGACCAATGGGTACTTTCCATAACAGCTCACGGTTACCGATTGGATTTTCTCACTGACCAAAAGACTCCACCACTCTCATCTTGGACAGTGAATCAACACTCAAATTCTACAAGCAGAATTATCCGCCCTTCTGAGAGCCAGGGCCATAGAGCCAGTCACCGGGCCTCAACAGGGCAGAGGATTCTACTCCCGCTCCTCATTCCAAAGAAAACAGGAGGCCTTCATCCCATCCTAGACCTCAGAAATCTCAACAAATTTCTCAAAAAAGAAAAATTCAGGATGGTGTCGTTAGCCACGGTGCTGCCTCTCCTTCAAAGAGAGGACTGGCTCTGCTCTCTGGATCTTCAAGACGCCTAAGCTCACATTCCCATCTTTCCTCCACATCGCCAGTACTTGCGATTTCTGGTAAAAGGTCAACATTTTCAATACCGAGTGCTACCATTTGGCCTAGTCTCAGCACCTCGAGTGTTCACAAAGTGTCTGGCAGTAGTGGTGGCACATCTTCACAAACAAAAGGTGCATGTATTCCCTTATCTGGACGACTGGCTCATCAGAAGTCAGACTCAAGAAGGAGCTCTCAATTCCCTCAAGCTCACAGTCAACTTGCTTCACTCCTTGGGATTTCTCATCAACTACCAGAAATCCCACTTCACACCATCTCACCTGTTACAATTCATAGGTGCAGATCTAAACACCACCATAGCAAAAGCTTTTCTTCCAAGAGACCGTGCTCAAACACTCGTTCTCCTGGCACACTCTCTCCGAAATCAATCTCAAGTTACAACTCATCAGTGCCTCACCCTACTCGGTCACATGGCCTCCACAGTTCATGTCACTTCCATGGCCAGACTGACCATGCGACTAATGCAATGGACATCAAATCACAGTGGATTCAAGCCATTCAACCATTGTCCACTCGCATTCAGATAACGCAGGAACTGCGTTCCTCTCTCCTCTGGTGGACATCAATGAACAATTTGCTCAAAGGTCTGCCCTTCCAACAAACCAGTTCCACAACTAACATTAACTACAGATGCATCCACCTTAGGCTGGGGAGCACACATTGGTCATCTCCAGACCCAAGGGACGTGGACAACAGCTGAAGCCTCCTTTCAAATAAACTTCCTAGAGCTTCGAGCTATACGTTATGCACTACATGCGTTCAAAGACTGCCTCTCACACAAGACTGTGCTGATTCAAACGGACAACACAGTAGCCATGTGGTACATCAACAAACAAGGGGGAACAGGTTCCTACCTCCTTTGCCAAGAAGCAGCACAGATTTGGGACTGGGCCCTAGCACATTCAATTCTTCTACGGGCCACTTACCTAGCAGGCATCCGCAACATAATAGCCAATCGCCTCAGTCGTCAGTTCCAACCACACGAGTGGTCCTTGGATCCAACGATAGCAACCAAGATCTTCCAACGTTGGGGTCAACCAACAATAGATCTCTTTGCATCCCATCTGAACTACAAAGTGAACAATTACTGCTCCCTGTTACAACAGGAGAACAACCTACCAAAGGACGCCTTTGCTCGCCATTGGAACTCAGGCCTGTTATATGCTTATCCACCGATACCGCTCATAACCAAAACTCTAGTGAAGCTACAACAGGACAAAGGGACCATGATACTCATAGCCCCATACTGCCCTCGACAAGTATCGTTTCCCACATTGCTATACCTCTCAGTCCGGGATCCAGTTTGTCTGGGAGTAGCTCCCACTCTCATAACTCAGGATCAGGGTCGGTTGCGCCATCCCAACCTTCAATCCCTATCCCTGACAGCATGGATGTTGAAAGCTTGATCTTACAACCACTCAACCTTCCAACCACTATATCTCAAGTGCTTATAGCTTCACGTAAACCTTCCACTAGAAAGAATTATTCCTACAAATGGAAACGGTTTACTTTGTGGTGCACTCAGAAATCTATAGATCCTTTCTCTTGCCCCACTACTTCACTACTAGACTACCTATACCATCTTTCAGACTCTGGTCTTAGGACTTCATCTGTAAGAGTTCATTTGAGTGTAATCTCAGCTTACCATAACAAGATGGGAGACGCACCTATCTCTACACAGCCTATCGTCAGTAAGTTTATGAAAGGTTTAACTCACCTTAAACCTCCACTGCATTCCCCAAGCATACAATGGGACCTAAATGTAGTATTAGCCAGGCTCATGTGTTCTCCATTCGAACCCATAGATACCTGTGACCTTAAATATCTTACATGGAAAATTGTATTCCTCATAGCCATTATATCAGCTAGAAGAGTCGGTGAACTACAAGCTCTTGTCACATACGAACCCTTTACAAAGTTCCTACATGACAAGGTGGTCCTCCGTACTCATCCTAAATTCCTTCCAAAAGTAGTCACGGAATTCCACCTGAATCAATCTATAGTTTTACCAACATTCTTTCCAAGGCCTCACTCTCACCAGGGAGAAAGAGCCTTACATACCTTGGACTGTAAACGTGCACTATCCTTCTATTTAAACCGCACTACACTCCAAAGGAAATCCACTCAGCTATTTGTATCTTATGATCCAAACAAACCAGGTAAAGCAGTGGGAAAACATACTTTGTCAAACTGGCTAGCAGATTGCATACAGTTTTGTTATGAGAAAGCAGGCCTTACTCTTCAAGGGTGAGTAAAAGCACACTCAGACAGAGCAATGTCAACCTCAGAGGCACACCTTCGCTCTGTACCTATTCTGGACATTTGTAAAGCAGCAACATGGAGTTCTCTTCACACCTTTGCAGATCACTATTGTTTAGACAAAGAAGGAAGACAAGATTCAGCCTATGGACAATCCGTTTTAAAGAACTTGTTTCCAGTGTAATCCCAACTCCTTCTACATCCAACCTGCTGTGATCTTCGACTGATTCATTTCAACAACAATACTTCACTGTTTCCTCAATCCCAAATGACTCAGCCTCTAGCTTGCTAATCACCCATATGTGAGGACTAGCATCCTGCTTGTCCTGGGATAAAGCAAAATTGCTTACCTTGTAATAGGTGTTATCCCAGGACAGCAGGATGTAGTCCTCACGAAACCCACCCGCCACCCCGCGGAGTTGGGTCCGATACGTTTTATTATTTTATTTTTGGCTAACGCTAATTGCTACAAAACAGACTGAAGGGAGACCCCTGTGGCAGGGAATATCATGGCATGCTCAGTAGGCACTCTGGGTGCCAGTCAAAAGTTTCATAGAAACTTTGATAGACGTTTTTCCGTATAGGGCTCCATTACTGATGTCACCCATATGTGAGGACTACATCCTGCTGTCCTGGGATAACACCTATTACAAGGTAAGCAATTTTGCTTTATTGGGCTCTGTATCTGGTCTGAAAGAAAGAGGATTGTGGTTGTACTGTAATGTGATAGTAACGATGAGTGCAAGGGAGATGGAATAGAAGAGCCATGTGGGAATGGGGTCAGAGGAATAAACAATACATTTGGAAAAGGAGAGAAGATGGGCAGGTTCCTTCCTGATGATTTCTTGGCAGGAGCCAAGGAAAGAGGACAGGAATGAAGTTGGGGGAGGGGGGATGGACGTGGGGCTGGTAGAGACCTCAAGATTAATCTTATGAATATTTTCGTAGAAGAACTTTAAGCCATAGTCTGAGCGGAGACTGAAAAGCAGTGGGAGATGGAGGCAGTTTGAGGAGGGGGAGGTGGGTGTGTTGGGGTTAGAGGCAAAGCTGTTTGTCAGATGTATATAGTGGGTTTATTTGGCCAGTGCAGTAGCAGAAGGAGGTGAGAATGAATTTGAATTAGAACTGTATGACGTCAACATGGGATCAGGATTTTAGCCCCAGACGGTCTGCAGAGTGAGTGCAGTGATATCTGGAAGGAAGCCAAAGTTGGCATTTAAGGGTGGGCCCCTGTGTACCAAGGAAGAGATTATGACACTGTAAGAATATAAATAAAGCTCAGTTTTACACAAATTCTAAAACTGTTAGCAAAATCAGAGCTTCTTGTCCTGATTCACGACATGAGGTCGGATGGGCCTTTGGAATATCATGTCCTGTATTTTCTGTGCTTTCGGGTCCTTGTTAACACTTCTCTTTGCTTCTTTTTCACTCAACGCACAATAAAGCTCTGGAATTTGTTGCCAGAGGATGTGGTTAGTGCAGTTAGTGTAGCTGGGTTTAAAAAAGGTTTGGATAAGTTCTTGGAGGAGAAGTCCATTAACGACTATTAATCAAGTTTACTTAGGGAATAGCCACTGCTATTAATTGCATCAGTAGCATGGGATCTTCTTAGTTTTTGGGTACTTGCCAGGTTCATGTGGCCTGGTTTTGGCCTCTGTTGGAAACAGGATGCTGGGCTTGATGGACCCTTGGTCTGACCCAGCATGGCAAGTTCTTATGTTCTTATGGTGTTTGATACAGATTGCAGTTTGAGAGGGCTGGAGTGAGAGTGTTAAGGGCACAGGAGAGTGTTGCATATATATCAAGAAACTGCTTTGACAACAGATCCTTACAAAGGAGAAGAGAGATGAAACGGTAATGGAGAGAATGCAAGGGTCAGGAACCTAGAGGTTCCTAAAGGTGGGTGACTAAATGAGATGGGGGTTGGGGGTCAGGGAAGGGCAGGAGAAAGTTATTAAATAATAGAGAGGGGAAGAGCAAAGGTGTGGAGTAGTCTGAAGGAATATGTGAAAGCAGAGGCCATGCCAGTGAGCAGAGTTAAAAATCAAAAGTTAAGGCAAGGCGCTTTAAGGCATTAGAGTGAAAAAGTTTGCCAGTATGGAAGTTAACATCCCCAAGAATAAAGGAATGGATAGATGACTCATGGAAGAAGGAAAGCCCGTAATTGAAGTCTGTGAAGAATTAAAAGGGGGAGCTTATAGGGTAGTGGATAGATGACAGCTACCTGGAAAAATGAATGAATAGGCAGATGAACGGGACTTCAAAGGAAGAAGGGGTGGAAAGTGCAGGAGGAGAGTAATAGCCTGATACTGCTATTGAAACCTTCTGAAGGATGTCTTTGTGAGAAACGAGATCTTCTATGACAGAGTACAGCAACTGAAGCAGAGCCCTCAAGGCAAAGCCAAATAAATGTCTCAATCATGAGATCATAAGATCTGTCGTCCTGGGTCAGACCAAGGTGCATTGAGCCCAGCATCCTGTCTCGGACAGTGGCCAGTCCAGGTCACAGTTTCCTGCTAGATTCCAAACAGTAGATCTGTTTCTTGTTGCTCACTCCAAGGATAGCAATAGCTTTCTCTTGTCTACTTGGCTAGTGATGTGTTGTCCTTCAGGAACTTGTCCAAGCCTCTTTTAAACCCCGCTACGCTAGTGATCTTGATCACGTCCTCTGGCAACAGATTTCACAGCTTGATAGTGCGCTGAGTGAAAAAAGTACTTTTATACGATTTGTTTTGAATCTTCTGGTTGTTAGTTTTATGGGGTGTCCCCTTGTTTTAGTATTATTTGAAAGGGTGAATAACCGTCCTTTATTTACCCGCTCCACCTCAATCAGTATTTTATAAACTTCTATCATGTCTCTTCTCCAAGCTTAAGAGTCCTAACCTGTGTAACCTCTCAACATATAGGAGCTGTTCCATCCCCTTTATCATTTTTGTCACCCTCCTTTGCACCTTTTCTAGTTCCACTACACCTTTCTTGAGTTGAGATGAGGAAACCAGAACTGGAAACAAATCTTGGTGCGGTTGCACCATGGATCAATACAGAGGCAATATGATATTTTCCTTTTATTCTCCATTCTTTTTTGAGTCATTCCTGACATTGAGAATATAAGAACTTGCCATACTGAGTTAGAGGATCCACCAAGCCCAGCTTCCTGTTTCAAACAGTGGCCAATCCAGGATGCAAACACCTGGCAAGTACCCAAACATTAATTAAATCCCAATCTACTAATGCCGGTAATAAGCAGTGGCTATTCCATAAGTCAACTTGATTAATACAGTTTATGGACTTCTCCTCCAGGAGCTTGTCCAAATCTTTTTAAACCCAGCTTTGCTAACCACCTTCACCACATCATCTGGCATTGAATTCCAGAGCTCAATTGTGCTTTGAGTGAAAGAATTTTCTTCGATTAATTTTAAATGTGCTACTTGCCAACTTCATGGCAAGTTACACATGAAGTTGGCCTTGAATTATCTGAAAGTGTAAATAACCGATTCACTTTTACCCATTCAAGTCCTCTCATGATTTTATAGACCTCTATCATATCCCTTCTCAGGCATAACAGCCCTAACCATTTTAACCTTTCTTCGTAGGGGAGTGTGACAGTGCGACCCTCTTTTTCCCCTTTAAACTGTGTGGGTCCAGGCATGGAGTTTGCTGCACCTTAAAATCCACAGAGGGAGAGAGCTCTGGGCGGGACCCTGCTGGGGGAAGGGAGAGTCCTGAGGGAGGGACCAGCTGTGTTCAGGAGGCCCACACTAGAAGGGAGTGAGTGTACACTGACCAGATCCCCTGCGTGTGTAAGTGGCTACTGCTAAGGTAGGCAGTGCACTGTTAGTTATTTTGTTTGCTAAATAAAGTTTTATCTGCATTAGAAAGCCTGGAGTCAGTGTGGCTTTCTGTCTCCAGCCAGGATAACACCGCTCGGTTTCCCACAGGGACCCATTCCTTCCCCTTTATCATTTTACTCACCCTACGTTGTACCTTTTCTAGTGCAGCTATATCTTTTTTTTTTGAGATGCGGTGGCTGGAATTGGTGTGGTCTCACTATGGAGCGATACAGAGGCATTATGAAGACTGGAGGGTGGCTAATGTAACCCCAGTATTTACAAAGAGCTTCTGGGGTGATCTAGGAAACTTTAGGCCAGTGAGCCTGACTTCAGTGCCAAGAAAAATAGTGGAAACTGTTGTAAAGATCATAATCACAGAACATATAGAAATAATTCCTAACATTCCCTTTGCTTTTTTGACTGCCGCAGCACACTGAGCCGACGATTTCAATGTGTTATCCACTATGACACCTAGATCTTTCTTGGGTGGTAGCACCTAATATGGAACCCAACATTGTGTAATTATAGCATGGGTTATTTTTCCCTATATGCATCACCTTGCACTTGTCCACATTAAATTTCATCTGCCATTTGGATGCCCAATCTTCCAGTCTCGCAAGGTCCTCCTGCAATTTCTTCGCCTCTCTCCACACATTGATCCTTTTCACCTTTCAGTCTCACTATACCACTTTGAACTTTTCTCCTTTCTCTGATGTATCTGAAAAATGTTTTGTCACCTCACTTTACCTCTTTGGCAATCCTCCCTTCCGCTTGACTTTTTGCCTTCTTGATTACTTTCTTCGTCTCCCTCAGTTCCACCAGATATTCTTCCTTGTGATCCTACCTTTGGGATCCTTTATATTTCTTAAACGCTGTTCTTTTAGCTTTTATTTTATCGGCCACCTCCTTTGAGAACCAGATAGGTTTCATTTTTCTCTTGCTTTTCTTTACTTTTCTAACATATAGATTAGTTGCCTTTGTAATTGCTCCTTTTAGTTTGGCCCATAAAGAAGAACAAGCGACGCTCCCTTTTTGCTGCCTGCCATATTAGGGCTGCACAGTCTGACCTAAAATCCTTCCTGTGTCAGCACTGTGAGGAAGCCCATGGAGGGCAGGACTCTCAGAACTTCTCCAACCCGGCCCCTCCCAGTCGGAAGACGGGTCAGCCACGACCTTGTCTGGTAGCACCCGGATCTGAGCAATCCTGGGGCTGCGTCCTCTCCGGGAGAGGGCAGTTCACTGGGCAAGGTATGGACCCGGAGACCTTTTCTTGGGTGGAATTCTTTCAGGGCCTTTGTTCAAGTGCAGTCAGTTCCTGCCCGGTCTGAGCCCTAGCTAGGAAGGCCTCCTCCTCCTCCCAGCCCTATCAGCGTGCCTCGCCTCTCCAAGGGTATCCCTGCTAGGGACTGACCCCACGGTTCACGTGTAGTGGGTGTTGAGGAAAGGGGAAAGCTGGAAGTTGTGGGGGGGATAGGGTAATGTGTGTGCTTAGAGAGCTGCAGAGGATGTAAGTAGTAAGAGCGCTGGCAGGCATAGTGGTTAGAGAATGTGTGTGGGGGTAGGGGAATGTGTATCAGCTTTTACCAAACCTTTCACGCCTACATTAATAAAGAGGTTATGTGGCACCCCAGCCTCCACAGAGCAGGCAGTGCAGATATGGATGCCCTGAAAGTACCAGCAATCGCTCACAGGTTTTAAAAGAAGGGGGGGAGAAGTAGTAGTGAGACAGAGAAACTGTCACAATGGATCAGCAGGAGAAATGGGGAAGTCAGAGTGGCACAGGTAACTGGCTTGGTTACGTTGGCTGCTCAGTGCATGCTTTTTCTGTCTCAGTCAGCCTGGGATTAGGACAGAGGCTGGAAAAATGTAAGGGAGAGAAAAGAGGAGGAGGAGCTGTGCGGACGACTGGTACTGCAGAAAGTGGGGCCCGGCTATCCATGTTCTGCATTATCACATTCCTGGGCTCGAGCTGTAGCTAGGAAGAAGGCCTGCGTGATTGCACATGTTAGAGGAAAACATACCCTTCTGGTGCCGAGAGCACAGACTTGGATCTGAGCATCAGGCAGTGCTCGCCTTTCTGTGCCAGGTCTGAGAAACCCTGCTGCATGTGGGAAGAGATCAGTGTGGGGCACCGTTACACTCTCACAGGTGGAATGGAAATGAATAAAATCCCTTTCCTCACAGAATGCCATGAGCTGCTTTCTTTTTCAGAACGTCATTGGCTGGTACCGGTTTCGGAGAAACACTCAGCAGCAGATGTCCTTTCGCGAGCTGGTCCTTCATAAGCAGCTGACACACCTGCTGGGAGTTCCTGACTTCGTCTTTCTTCTCTTTAGTTTCATCTCCACTGCTAATAACTCCACACATGCCCTGGAATATGTGCTCTTCAGACCAAACCGCAGGTGAGAAACCTGCAGAAAATACTTTTTGCTTGCTATAGCTAATTTCTATTAAATCCTATTCAGTGTGACTGCAGTTGCAGGGGCCAGTCCTTCACTATTGATCCTGGGATCAGAAGAAAATGAAGCAGATTTATAATCATAAGCCCACTTTGAAAATTAGAGTTATGCACGCACACATGGCGATATAAATTTATCTAATTCCAAAGATATGTTAGCTGCCAACTGCACAGGCCCGAGGCGACGTACAAAACTACAATCATAAAATTAGGACAGATTTTTAAATTCATCTTTATTGGGTCAGAGAAAGAAAATAGACATGAGGGCGAACCTATAACAGCTGTGAGATGAATGTAAGAAAAATGCTACAGTATTGGTTATATTCAGAATACAATGACCCAAAGTTTTCAAAATAACCCCTCCCAAAACATAGGTATCAACCTTTGAAAACAGAAACAATCACACCTCATTTACTCCTACATTCTCACGTCTTCACACGTCCATCGAGGACAGCACACATCGAGGACCGAACAAGACAAGCAGGATAATAGAAAGTAAAGGAAAAAAGGCAATTAGAAAATTCTCTAGCGTCCTGAACCACTTTGTGCCAACAGAGAAAATAACCTTTCAAGGTTCTGAATGCCGAAGAGATTCCATGTGTGCAGTGTGGGACATCAATTCTTTCCATTGTGTAAAAGAGGGTGCCTCATCCGACTTCCAGTTAGCGAGGATGACTTTTTTTATTTGTGAACTTTTAATATACCGGTATTCGTAGGTCACATCATACCGGTTTACAATCAACTCATGGAGAAAAGAAAAGGAAATTACATATAACAGGAAGGGGGGAGGGAGAATTAGGTCCTACTTATCCCACAAGCATAAGAAAAAGGACTCCCCCCGACCGAGTGATGGGGCAACCAAGTAACCTGTCCAGATAGGTGGTACCATGGTGCCAAAAGGGCTGTAATTTAGAACAACCAGTAAACATATGACATAGATCCTCCGGGGACATTTGCATTTTAAACAGGTATCTGAACCCCACAGTTTCAATAGATTGTCCCGATCCCTGGTGATGATGGATTCTATGTAAATGTTTGAACTGAATTTTTTGCATGGAAGCCACAAGATAGTGCTGATATATCAATTTAAAAGCACAGGACAATAAGTGCGATGAAATCTGTGTCCAGATCCACACTCCATTTAGCAGCAAGATGGGCCATGTATGGAGCAGGCAGGTCAGAAAGGAGTTTTCTGCCCTGGACTGCAGTTTAATTGAATTTGGGCGAGGTGTCTAAAAAAATCATCCTCTGAATCTGTGGGGGTAACGAGAGATGTCATTTTGGCTAATAGTAAGGCAGTAGTGGTAAGCCTGGAGATGCCTCGGAATCTCCTAATCCTCCCGTAATTATTTGAAGGAATAAAGTCAGATTCTGAGTCAGTTAAGTGAGGCAAACACTGTATTCCTTTGCGCTCCCACTCCAGGAATACAGAGGCGTGCAAACCAGGTAAAAAATCTGAATTACCCACAAAATGGAAAAAGGGTGAGACGGCAAGACTCCGGCCCATCATCCCCCTCCACCAGCTCCAGGCCAGAATCCAGAAACCCTCAAGGAATGCATTCTGCTAGAGCTGAGATGAACCAAGTTGATCGGAGAGTAGGGTACAGTCCAATCAACCAATAGGCCCTCTAGATCAGACTTTGGCCAATGCGATACCCAATCTTGTATATAATTAATTATGTTCATTTATGTTCAATTGTTCAATTATGTTCAATGTAAACCGCTAAATGTTCAATGTAAACCGCTAAATGAAGCGATAGTTACGGTTCCTTAGCGATAGTTATGGTTCCTTGTAAACCGGGGTGATATGTATACTATACAGGAACCCCGGTATATAAATTCTTTAAATAAATAAATAAATAAATAAATATAGCAGAGCAGGCACGCTACATTATAAATTCATAAGTCAGGGAGGGCAACCCCGCCCCGCTTTCGTGTCAACTGAAGAAAATCATAGCTCACTCAAGCTGGGCGATTGCGCCATATAAAGGACCCCACCATGTATGATGGAGGGTTTGAGCCAGAGTGGCAACATTTATAGCCGATATAAAAGTTTGGGGAGAATAACCATTTTAACTAAAGCACAGTGACCGAAGACAGAGAGGCTGCATAGAGAGAGGAAAATCGAGTAAGAAAAGGGACATGATAATGCCCTTGTACAGGGCCTTGGTGAGGCCTCACCTGGAGTTACTGTGTTCAGTTCTGGAGATCCTATCTCAAAGGAGACAGGATGGAGGCGGTCCAGAGAAGGGCGACCAAAATGGTGGGTGGTCTCCATTGAATGACTTAAGAGGAGAGGTTGAAGATCCTGAATATGTACACCCTGGAGGAGAGAGAGGGAGGAGAATGAGCAGGGGTGATATGATACAGACCTTCAGATACTTGAAAAGTTTTAATGATCCATGGTCGTCAACAAACCTTTTCCATTGGAAACAATTTAGTAGAATTTAGGGGTCACAATTTGAAACTCCAGGGAGGAAGACTTAGAACCAATGTCAGGAAGTATTTCTTCACAGAGAGGGTGGTGAATACCTGGAATGCCCTTCCAGAGGAAGTGGTGAAGACTAAAACTGTGAAGGATTTCAAAGGGGCATGGGATAAACACTGGATCCCTAAAGGCTAGAGGATAGGAATACATAAAAAAGCTTAACCTGCACAGAGCGGCAGTTACTGCCCTTAACAGAAACATGGAGGTAACCTGCACGGAGCGGCAGGTACTATCCTTAACAGAAACATGGGGGTAACCTGCATGGAGAGGCAGTTACTGCCCTTAACAGAAACATGGGGGTAACCTGCATGGAGCGGCAGTTACTGCCCTTAACAGAAACATGGGGGAAACCTGCACGGAGCGGCAGTTACTATCCTTAACAGAAACATGGGGGTAACCTGCACGGAGCGGCAGTTACTGCCCTTAACAGAAACATGGGGGTAACCTGCACGGAGTGGCAGTTACTACCCTTAACAGAAACATGGGGGTAACCTGCACGGAGCGGCAGTTACTGCCCTTAACGGAAACATGGGGGTAACCTGCGGGGAGCGGCAGTTACTGCCCTTAACAGAAACATTGGGGTAACCTGCACGGAGCGGCAGTTACTACCCTTAACAGAAACATGGGGGTAACCTGCAGGGATTGGCAGTTACTATCCTTAACAGAAACATGGGGGTAACCTGCATGGAGCGGCAGTTACTATCCTTAACAGAAACATGGGGGTAACCTGCACGGAGCGGCAGTTACTATCCTTAACAGAAACATGGGGGTAACCTGCAGGGATTGGCAGTTACTATCCTTAACAGAAACATGGGGGTAACCTGCATGGAGCGGCAGTTACTATCCTTAACCTGCACGGAGCGGCAGTTACTATCCTTAACAGAAACATGGGGGTAACCTGCACAGAGCGGCAGTTACTACCCTTAACAGAAACATGGGGGTAACCTGCAGGGATTGGCAGTTACTATCCTTAACAGAAACATGGGGGTAACCTGCATGGAGCGGCAGTTACTATCCTTAACAGAAACATGGGGGTAACCTGCACGGAGCGGCAGTTACTATCCTTAACAGAAACATGGGGGTAACCTGCACGGAGCGGCAGTTACTATCCTTAACAGAAACATGGGGGTAACCTGCACAGAGCGGCAGTTACTATCCTTAACAGAAACATGGGGGTAACCTGCAGGGATTGGCAGTTACTATCCTTAACAGAACACATGGGGGTAACCTGCATGGAGCGGCAGTTACTTCCCTTAACAGAAACATGGGGGTAACCTGCATGGAGCGGCAGTTACTATCCTTAACAGAAACATGGGGGTAACCTGCATGGAGTGGCAGTTACTTCCCTTAACAGAAACATGGGGGTAACCTGCACGGAGCGGCAGTTACTGCCTTTAACAGAAACATGGGGGTAACCTGCATGGAGCGGCAGTTACTACCCTTAACAGAAACATGGGGGTAACCTGCACGGAGCGGCAGTTACTACCTTGGGAAGCTTGCTGGGCAGACTAGACGGACCATTTTGGTCTTTTTCTGCCGTCATTACCATGTTACTATGTTACTTTCCATTTCTGTAATAAAGTCTTAATATTATTTAAGGCGGAGTCAATGTTTAAAACATAGAGTTCCTCGGCCGATCTCATGTTATTAATCTCCAAGTAACGGAAAGAAGAGCCAGCCCAGACTAGCGGAAAGGGGCCAACCTAACAGTCTGGCAAGGAGGGGGATACGGCAAATGCCAGAGACTTCTTGTAATTGATCGAGAGACCAGAAAAGGACTCAAACTGATTAATGGTGGCAATAATGTCCGCTAAGCACTCTTCAGAGTTTCCCAAATACAGTAGCATGTCGTCCGCAAAAAGACTCAGTTTGACCCGTTTTCTGTTAAATTTGATGCCAGAAAAAGGATTGAGAGGCTGCAATTTAAGGATGAGAGGCTCTGGGATGAGGACAAATAAGTCGTGTGCCCCGACCCAGGACAAAAGGTCCCATTAGCCAAGAGCCTGGCTTGTGGCTGCTGGTACAGCAGTTTAACCACAGATAAAAATGAAGCCCCAAAATTGAAGCCCTCTAAGATCCAACACAAATAGGGCCATTCCACATGATCAAAAGGCTTCTTAGTGTCTAGACTAACCAGTGTTTATTACTATGTTAGGAAAAAGGGCTCCCAGCAGGGATTTTAAAAGATTAGAATTGGAGAGCCTTTCCTTGATAAACCCAGTTTGGTCCAAAACTACGATTTCCTGGATGATAGAATTAACATGTTGTGCTAAAATAGCTGCCAAAAGTTTAATATCTTGGTTGAGATGAGAACATGGGTCTATAAGATGAAACCAGAGTTGGTATCCTTTCTGGGCTTGGGGAGAAGTACGATTGTGGCAGATTTTGGCCTTTCTCAGATTCACCCTGGACCCACTCCACATGAAACATATCTCTCAGAGGTATAAGGGTGAGATCGCCCAGTAGTTCATAAAACTCTAGCCCAAAGCCATCCAGCCCAGGTGTTTTTAGAAGTTTCAGGTTGCGGATAGCACTGCAAATTTCAACCTCTTTTATAGGTTTATAGGTTTATTTATTTTTATACCACTATTTCAGTAAAACCATCATAATAGTGTACAGTAAATTAAAGTAAGAAAATACAATGCATCATCAAATCATATAAAATAACTAAAACATAACACTAAAACTTATTAATTACTTAAGGCAAAGTTAAGATAAGATAAAAAAACAAATGTAGAAAAAGTGCTGCAATGATGTCATATTCCGCTGTCACTGTGAGTCCACGTATGCACATTTAAAAAGCCATGTTTTAAGATCCGCTTTAAATTTCTTAGTATCTGCTTGCAGTCTACTTTCTTCAGGCAAGGAGTTCCACAGTTTTGGGCCTGCTATCGATATTGCTCGTTCACAAACCTGACAAAGTTTTGCAGTTCTTATTGTTGGTACTGTTAACAGACCTCTATTAGCTGAGCGTAAATTCCTCTGAGGGACATGCAACCGAACTGTTGTGTTAAGCCAGTCAATATGTGTACCATGAATTATATTATGAATAATGCATGCCGTTTTGTATTGAATATGATAAATTAATGGTAACCAATGTAACTTGATCAATATAGGAGTTATATGATCACTCTTTTTGTACCTGTTAGGACGCGGGCCGCAGCATTTTGCAGAATTTGTAATGGTCGAATGACACACTGTGGTAGCCCTGATAAGATAGTTACAGTAGTCTGTTTGCAAAAAGAAGGGCCTGCAATAGTGATCTAAAATCATTTGGTTCCAATAATGGTTTAAGTCTTCGAAGTGTTAATAATTTAAAATAACCATCTTTTAATTTTGTTGCAATATGCTTGTTCCATGACAGCTCTGTATCAATTGTAACTCCTAAATCTCTAGCATGCACAGATGGGATAATTGTTGTATCCTTATCAATAACTAAAGGTGGAAGATTTTGTTGTTTACTTTTTCTTTCTAGTAGAACTATTTCTGTTTTATTCATATTCAGCACTAATTTCATGTGTCACAGCAGTTGTAGGGTGGATAAATAAAGAGTTATAATTTTATAAGTTTGTTCCACTGTGTCTCTAACAGGTACAAAAAATTGTATGTCATCCGCATACATATAAAAATTCAATCCCAGCCCACTTAAAAGGTGACAAATAGGTAAAACATAAATGTTAAAAAGGGTGGCCGAGAGAGCGGAGCCCTGAGGTACTCCTGTTTTGCGAGGGTATTTTTCAGATAATGTATTATCAATTTTGACCTGAAATGAGCGATTTTTAAGAAAAGATACAAACCAATTTAAAACTACACCAGTAATTCCAATTTCTCTCAGGCGGTCCATTAAAATACAATGATCCACTGTATCGAATGCAGATGATAAATCTAAAAGTATTAAGAAGTAACTCTGTCCAGAGTCAAAACCTCTTAAAACAGTATCAGTCATGGCAATTAAAAGTAATTCTGTATTACATTTTTTTCTAAAACCATATTGATTCGGAAATAAAATATTGTTAGTATCTAAAAACTCTGCTAATTGCTTCTGAACTATTTTTTCAGATATTTTGGCTAAAAAAGATAGATTAGAAATAGGTCTAAAATTACTAAATTGCAATGGATCAAGATTTGGTTTTTTTATTACAGGCTTAATAATGGCATTTTTTAACACCTCGGGAACAGTACCCTCACTTAAAGATAGGTTAACAATAGAAGCAATGGTTGGAGCAATCATGTTTGCAATTATTTTTAAGGTTGGAATAGGAATAGAATCTATTGGATGCGGGGCTGGATTTAAATTTTTATTAATTTTTCAATTTCAAGAATAGATATAGAATCAAAAGTATCCCAGGCTATGCCTTCTCTTGTAATCATTTTAACATTCTGGTTTGTACTTAATTTAAAATTAGCATTTAAAATGTCTATTTTATTCTTAAAATATAGGGCTATCTCATTACACTTATATTCTGAGAGTAGCCTATTTACTTGAAGGGGCTGTTTGGTTAATTTGTTTAACAATTGAAAAAAGTATTTTTGGGTTATGTTGATATTGCTGTATTTTTTATTATAGAAGTCTTTTTTTGCTGCATTAATATTCTTTTTATACTGGTTCAGAGCTATTCGAAAAGATGTTAATGTATAATTATTTTTATTTTTTCTCCAATTTCGTTCTAATTTACGTAAAGTTATTTTATGTAAATGCAATTGTTTAGTATACCAGGGATTTTGGTTCTCTTTTGGTTTAATTCTAATTGTTTTTATTGGACACAGTTTATTGGCAATCTTATTAGTTTCTTTTACCCATTCTAAAGATGCTTCATTACAATTTTTTGCCTCAAAATTATTTAAAGTATTTGTCAATTCTTTCTCAAGTTGCTCTATCTGAATCTGGGGTCTAAATGTTATGTCATGATCCATATTATTGTTAATTTTATATAGGCATTGCGAGTATTTCCTGCATTTGGTCACTCGGCTCTGGCAGATGCAACTCCCAAAAAAAAGATTGATATGCTTGCTGATTCTCAGGCTCAGCCATGTAAAGTGATTTATAGAAGCGAACAAAAGCATCTGATATAGCTGAAGTAGTAGTGAGATTCAGTCTGAATGTGAGAAATGAGCCCCTTGGAGCGGCCAGTAGATGTCACCAATCTAGCCAGCAATTTCTCAGATTTGCTGCCCCATTGGTACAACTTGTACTTTAGAAAAGAGTATGCACTCATGCTGCCGCCATGGACTCGCCCCTCAGATGGATATTTAAAACAAAACAAAAAAATAAAGGTATGCAGATATCAAAACAATGTACTGGCCGTACTGGAAAAACAAAGATGACAAGTGAAACAGCTGCGGTCACTGCAGGTAAATGGGAAAAATATGAGCTCCCAAACAGGTATAGTTTTAAATACAGAGTTCCCATTCCTGAAAAAGTGATTGCTATGCCTGCCGAAACAAAAATGTCTTAGATAGGGACTTAAACAATTTTGAACAGGTAGAAAGACGCAACTCAACAGAAAGCATGTTCCAAAATGTAGAAGCTGCTCCAGTGAAAGTCACCTCTCTCATCTCAGCAGGCTGGGAACTGGGGAGGTGTGAGTCTACATCGAAAATCAAAAGTATGCACATAAACGGTTTCCTCACCTCCGGAAAAGCCTCTTTCAAATACGTGCCATGCATTCTTATCACGTACAGCCCCCAGGGTTATTTTCAAAAAGCCCATTTACACATAGAAAGCTTTTGAAAATCCTCCCTTAGTGACTATTCATACATAGATATTGGAGAAGGATTATATTTATTTGGATTTAGTTCATGCCTTTTTAATTGGTGGCTCAAGGCAAGTTTATATTCAGATACATTTCCCTGTCCCCAGAGGGCTTACAATCTGTTAGTACCTGACGTAACAAACACCTAATATCACAAGGAGTGTCAATAGGATTTGATCCCTAGCTTCCCCAGTTCTCAGCCTGCTGCTACTCCACTCTGATGTGTGGTCCTTGAGTATTGGTCCCTATAGATATAATTATCTATTTATTTGATTTCATTTATTTTCCACCTTTCATCCACTTCAGGCAGATTTTCAGCTACCGTAGATATTTCTATTCAGAAAGAACAGGATAGAAAGAAAGGGAGGAGTAGCAGTACTATATATAAAAAAATATTAAAGCAACAGAATTGCAGGATTTCCTAGCACCCAGACAGATGGATTCAGGACTAGTGGTTATGTACCTCTACCAGCAGATGGAGACAGAGCAAAGCTGATGTCACAGTATATATACTACTGCAGTGGCATCAGCCTACTAGTATTCTCCGTCTCCAGCAAATGGGGGACGTGCATCTCCCTACTGGGGATTGCTTCATAAGAACATAAGAAACATAAGAAAATGCCATACTGGGTCAGACCAAGGGTCCATCAAGCCCAGCATCCTGTTTCCAACAGTGGCCAATCCAGGCCATAAGAACCTGGCAAGTACCCAAAAACTAAGTCTATTCCATGTAACCATTACTAATGGCAGTGGCTATTCTCTAAGTGAACTTAATAGCAGGTAATGGACTTCTCCTCCAAGAACTTATCCAATCCTTTTTTAAACACCGCTATACTAACTGCACTAACCACATCCTCTGGTAACAAATTCCAGAGTTTAATTGTGCGTTGAGTAAAAAAGAACTTTCTCCGATTAGTTTTAAATGTGCCCCATGCTAACTTCATGGAGTGCCCCCTAGTCTTTCTACTATCCGAAAGAGTAAATAACCGATTCACATCTACCCGTTCTAGACCTCTCATGATTTTAAACACCTCTATCATATCCCCCCTCAGTCATCTCTTCTCCAAGCTGAAAAGTCCTAACCTCTTTAGTCTTTCCTCATAGGGGAGTTGTTCCATTCCCCTTATCATTTTCGTAGCCCTTCTCTGTACCTTCTCCATCGCAATTATATCTTTTTTGAGATGCGGCGACCAGAATTGTACACAGTATTCAAGGTGCGGTCTCACCATGGAGCGATACAGAGGCATTATGACATTTTCCGTTTTATTCACCGTTCCTTTTCTAATAATTCCCAACATTCTGTTTGCTTTTTTGACTGCTGCAGCACACTGCACCGACGATTTCAATGTGTTATCCACTATGACACCTAGATCTCTTTCTTGGGTTGTAGCACCTAATATGGAACCCAACATTGTGTAATTATAGCATGGGTTATTTTTCCCTATATGCATCACCTTGCACTTATCCACATTAAATTTCATCTGCCATTTGGATGCCCAATTTTCCAGTCTCACAAGGTCTTCCTGCAATTTATCACAATCTGCTTGTGATTTAACTACTCTGAACAATTTTGTGTCATCTGCAAATTTGATTATCTCACTCGTCGTATTTCTTTCCAGATCATTTATAAATATATTGAACAGTAAGGGTCCCAATACAGATCCCTGAGGCACTCCACTGTCCATGCTCTTCCACTGAGAAAATTGTCCATTTAATCCTACTCTCTGTTTTCTGTCTTTTAGCCAGTTTGCAATCCACGAAAGGACATCGCCACCTATCCCATGACTTTTTACTTTTCCTAGAAGCCTCTCATGAGGAACTTTGTCAAACGCCTTCTGAAAATCCAAGTATACTATATCTACCGATTCACCTTTATCCACATGTTTATTAACTCCTTCAAAAAAGTGAAGCAGATTTGTGAGGCAAGACTTGCCCTGGGTAAAGCCATGCTGACTTTGTTCCATTAAACCATGTCTTTCTATATGTTCTGTGATTTTGATGTTTAGAACACTTTCCACTATTTTTCCTGGCACTGAAGTCAGGCTAACCGGTCTGTAGTTTCCCGGATCGCCCCTGGAGCCCTTTTTAAATATTGGGGTTACATTTGCTATCCTCCAGTCTTCAGGTACAATGGATGATTTTAATAAGTTACAAATTTTTACTAATAGGTCTGAAATTTCATTTTTTAGTTCCTTCAGAACTCTGGGGTGTATACCATCCGGTCCAGGTGATTTACTACTCTTCAGTTTGTCAATCAGGCCCTACCACATCTTCTAGGTTCACCGTGATTTGATTCAGTCCATCTGAATCATTACCCATGAAAACCTTCTCCATTACGGGTACCTCCCCAACATCCTCTTCAGTAAACACCGAAGCAAAGAAATCATTTAATCTTTCCGCGATGGCCTTATCTTCTCTAAGTGCCCCTTTAACCCCTCGATCATCTAACGGTCCAACTGACTCCCTCACAGGCTTTCTGCTTCGGATATATTTAAAAAAGTTTTTACTGTGAGTTTTTGCCTCTACAGCCAACTTCTTTTCAAATTCTCTCTTAGCCTGTCTTATCAATGTCTTACATTTAACTTGCCAATGTTTATGCTTTATCCTATTTTCTTCTGTTGGATCCTTCTTCCAATTTTTGAATGAAGATCTTTTGGCTAAAATAACTTTTCACCTCCCCTTTTAACCATGCCGGTAATCGTTTTGCCTTCTTTCCACCTTTCTTAATGTGTGGAATACATCTGGACTGTGCTTGTAGAATGGTATTTTTTAACAATGACCACGCCTCTTTGACATTTTTTACTTTTGTATCTGCTCCTTTCAGTTTTTTTCTAACAATTTTTCTCATTTTATCAAAGTTTCCCTTTTGAAAGTTTAGCACGAGAGCCTTGGATTTGTACACTGTTCCTTTTCCAGATTTTAGAAGAGAAATAGAAGGGAAATTAATCGACCCACTCTCCTGCTGTGATACCAAATGGTCCCTCCCCCAGTTGAGAATTCCTGAGGTGATTTCCGTCGTCCCTTGTATGAGTACCTTGGTCCGGCAGCTGTTTTTTTTTTTCAGCTAGCGTGGACTTAGCTGTTTGTATAGCTGAAAGGCAGCAAGAGCAGGAAGCCGAGTGCAGTGGTGACAACATATGCCCTTTTCCCCCGCAGCTGGAGACCATCTCTGTACTCAGCTGGGAAGGGCTGAGCTCAAATAAGTTTAAAAAAAAACCAAACCAAAATACAGAGACAGAAAAGGAGGGTTTTGTGTGGGGCTTCCTCCTTCCTCAGTCTTTGTGCTCAGTCCACCATTCCGATGTTTGTCCCACCCTGAGGGAGGTTCAGGGATGTGGGCAGCCATGTGGGTTGAGTAGCCTCCATCGGCTAGGCCCAGCTCTGAGGCTTTTTCACTGCGTGCTGTGTGGTAGGCCACGGCACTGTTTTCGCACGCTATTGCCTGCGCGTTCGGATGCCCTCTATAGGATCGTTGGTTCAGTCTGTGTTTCTGGCTCTGTGTCCAGGTTGTGCACCACAATTTTTTGGATGCTTATTTGGGTGTCTGTTTGGGCGTCCAGGTTTTAGGCATCTGGGTCGGAAGAGCGCTTACCTGTGCGAACAAATTGGGTGCGTTGGTTGTGCATGTAAGTTTGGGACACCTAGCATTGCGGCACTTAGTCTTGGGCCGCCTAAATTTTGGATGCCCAAATTTTGGATGCCCAAATTTTGGATGCATATTGAAAAATAATAATAAGGGCGCCTATAGCTAAGAAACCTAAGCACCTTTCCTGTGTGCTGCCTGTCATATTCGAGCATCTCAGCCTGTCATTCTCAGGGAAAATTATCTTCCTCTGATTTTACTAAGCTTGGTTCTTCCAACCTGATGAGGGTCCGGGTAAATATGTGTCATGAGGGACGCCTGATATTGGAATCCCCTTAACTGGTTCGTCAACAGGGGAAGCTAGCTCAGTGGCATAGCACAGGTGCCTCTTGGTTTTGGCATGGATTCTTCTGCCTTTTCTTGGGTAGAAGTTTTTAAAGGATTGCAATCTTTTCTTCAGGCGCAGTCCTCAACCCAGTCCAATCCTGCCAGTGCAGAGCTGCAGCCTGGTACTGCTATTAAGGGCCGAAGCACACCTAAATCAGCAGTAAGCCTTCCCGATAAGGATCCGGATGGCATGGATGACAAGACCGATCCTGACTCCCTGGAGGATGGGGAAATTCCTCCAAGACTACAATTGTATAGGACGATGTTGCGGTTCTTTGTTAGAGATTTGCTGCTGGCTCTGATTTCCCAGACTTTGAAAAGGCTTGGGAGTACCTGGGACGGATTCCAATTCTGAGCCAAAGAATAATCCTATTTTGGTTTCCTTGCCCTAAAGCCTCTTATTTTTTTTCCCCTGTGATGGAGGCCATTCAAGAATTGATTGATCTTGAGTGGAGGCTAATTTCAAAGGGGGTTGAGTGTTGGAAGGACTCTACCCTTTGGATCCAGTAATGAGAGAGCATCTGCATTTCCCGAAGGTAGACACGCTGGTCTCTGCAGTCTCCAAGCGGACGATTATCCACGATAGAAGGATTGAGACCATTCTTAAACAAGCATTTGAAGCAGTGGCAATGACTTTGCAGATAGCAATTTGTTGTTCCCTGGTGGCTTGATCGTTTACTTCTAACTTAGGAGAATGAATGCTGGGGAGAGAATTCCAGGGTAGTGATGGAACCAGCAGCTGCCTTTTTGGCAGATGCGGGCTGCAATTTGGTCTGCACCTCAGCCAGAGGGGTGGCTTTGATAATAGCGGCCAGGTGTCAGGTATGGCTGAGAAATTGCTCAGTCGATGTGACCTCTAAGGCTAACCTTACGAAATTGCCCTTTGAATGCTCGGTCTTGTTTGGAAGTGAGTCGGAGAAACTGGTCAGTAAGTGGGGCTAATCACTGGTTCCTTGGTTGCCAGAGGATAAGAAGATGCCATGCTCCTTTAGCATGAGAGGTCATGCTAAGGGATCCAAGCATTTTCAACCCTATAGAGAAGCGACCTTTCAGAGGTCTCGGCCTTTCGGTAGGTCTCAGTCTCTTCATCCCAGATAGTCCAGACAGGGTGCGGGCTCAGGAAGTGTAACCTCTCAAGTCTCCTAATGAAGGTGTGCTGACCCACCCCAGGAACAGGAGATTGGAGGATGATCCCCCCCCCCCCCCCAACACTGGTGAGTCGAAATCACAATGAATCAGTGGCTCCTGGAAGTGATACGAGAAGGATATGTGCTGGAGTTTTGCAGTGTTCCTCGGCATGTGTTCATGGTGTCTCCCTGCCACTCCCCACAGAAAAAGCAGGCAGTGAGTGTACATTATCATGGCTCCTCAGTCTGAGGGTCCAGTGTCCATGTCTCAAGAAAATACGGGTCGATATTCCATCTATTTCGTTGTGCCCACGAAGGAGGACTCCTTTCACCTGCCAATGATAGTTGACCCCTTAGATCCAAGATGGGATGACTCATTTTCTCATGGAAACATTGCGCTCAGTGATAATGGCCGTATGGTCGAGGCATTTCTAACTTCCCTGGATCTAGCCGAGGCATATCTACATATTCCCATCCGACTAGAGCACCAAAGTTTTCTACAATTTGTGGTTTTGGGACGGGTGCTGCCTTTTGCTCTGGCAGCACTCCCAGAACCTTTTCCAAGGTAATGGTGCAGAGTTGAAAAAGGATGGGATCCTAGTTACACCCATATCTGAATGATTCTCTGGAAGAGAGCTGTCTGGTGACCTGCGAGGTGATCTCCCTGTTGCAGGAACTTGGCTGGGTAGTGAACCTGACCAAGAGCACTCTTTCGCCTGTTCAGTTGCTGGAGTAACTCAGGTTTCGATTTGACTCTGCTGGAAATTCATATTCAGAAGTCGATGGCACAGCTGCTTCTGTTGATGGGCACCATTCGCCTTACTGTGTGGTCATATCTACAAGTGTTTGATTTAATGGCGGCAGCCCTGGAAGTGGTACTGTGGGCAAGGGTGCATATGCGTCCTCTCCAAAGTTCCCTGCTGTTGGTGGAATCCAGTTTCAGGAAGTCTCCTCCCGGCTGCAGTGTTGGCTATAAATGGATCATCTAAGGAACAGATGCGAGCCTCACTGTCAGAATCTGACAGCGCAAGAGCACTGGAGTGCAGAGGAACCTCTTTGGAACATCAATCGACTGGAGGCCAGGGTTGGCATGTTTGCAGTTCGAAGGCAGACTGCAGGGTTGTGCGATCCAGATAATGTTGGACAATGCAATGATAGTGGCTTACATCAATAAGCAGGGAGGAACCCTAACCGAGAGCCAGCAAGTGTCACAGGAGATATTTTATTTATTTTATTTAGATTTTTATATTCCACTTTTTGCACTTTTTTCAGAACTTCAAAGCGGATTACATTCAGGTACTGTAGGGATTTCCCTATCCCCAAAGGACTTACAATTTATTTATTTATTTATTTATTTAAGGTTTTTTTATACCGGCATTCATGAACTCATTCACATCATGTCGGTTTACAGAAATATGTCGGTTTACAGAAAATTTAAGTTTGTATCTGAGGCAATGGAGGGTAAAGTGACTTGCCCAAGGTCACAAGGAGTGACAATGGGACTTGAACCCTTGTCTCCTGGTTCGTAGCCTGCTACTCCTCCACAGATAGAGATAGATCAACTTATGGAATGGGCGGAAGTCCAGCTTCAGATGATCTCAGTCTCACACATAGCAGGAAAAGCCAATGTGAGAGTGTACTTTCTCAGCAGGGAGAGTCTGGGAGAGACAATACCCAGGAGAATGGGTATTGTCAGATGAGGCATTTCAGCTAAAGTAAATCGCTGGGGGCCTTCCGTTTCTAGACCTGCTAGTGACTTCTCGCAATGCGAATGTTCATCTTTACTTCAGTCACAGGAGAGATCCGAAGTCATTGGGCATTGATGCTCTCGTGCAAGCATGACCAGAAGACAAGTTGATGTGTCTTTCCTCCGTGGCTCATGTTGAGCAGAATAATTCAGAGGGTCGAGCATCACCAAGGGATGGTACTTCTTGTGGTTCCAGATTGGCCCAGGAGACCATCGTATGTGGATCTGTGGTGGTTTCTGGTGGATTCCCCCCTCTGACTGCCGGTGCATAGGAATCTGTTGTAGCAGGGACCTGTTCTTCACCAAGATCTGACTTAATTTTGTCTTACAGTATGGCCCTTGAGAGGGCTCGCGTGCTGAAGTGTGGATATTCTTCTGCGATGATTTCCACCTTACTATGAGCAAGAAAGTTCTCCATTTCCTTAGCCTATATGCAGGTTTGGTGAGTGTTTGAGGCTTAGTGTGAAGATCGAGGAGTGCTTCCTCGTTCAGTTAAGATCCTGCTCATTTTGGAATGTTTGCAGGATGGATTAAATAGCCCTTAATTCCTTGAAAGCACAGGTAGCAGCTCTTGCCTATTTTAGGTGTCGGGTGGATGGTGAATCTGTATATGCTCATCCAGATGTGGCCTGTTTTTTGAGAGGAGTGAAACATCTTCATCCTCCCTTGTGGTTACTGGTACCCTTGTGGAGTCTTAATCTGGTTCTGGATTTCTTGCGGGGCCCTAAGTTTGTCCAATGCGTAGCCTTTCCTTGCGGGTACTGAACTTGAAAACGGTGTTTTTGGTGGCGATATGTTCTGCGAGTCGAATTTCCGAGCTGAAGGCATTGTCTTGCCGGGAGCCATTCCTTCGGGTGACTCCGGAGGCAATACAGTTGCATACTGTTCCTTCCTTTTTGCCAAAAGTGGTGTCAGATTTTCACTTGAATCAGTCTATTTCCCTGCTCTCTCTGAATAGGGAAAGAGATGAGGAGGAATATCGCCTGTTGCGGCCCTTGGATGTCAAGAGACACATTGTGAGATATCTGGAGGTTTCTAAACCTTTCTGAAAGATGGATCGCCTGTTTGTCATTTATGGTGGAGGTAAACAAGGTGAGCTGGCTTCGCGGGCTACAATATCTCACTGGATTAAGGAGTTGGTCACGGCTGCGTATGTGGCTGCTGAAAAGCTGTTGCCTACTCAGGTTAGGGTTCATTCCACTAGGGCTCAGGCAGTGTCATGGGCAATGGCTAGATTGTTGTCCCCCTTCGACATTTGCTGAGCTGCGACGTGGTCCTCCTTACTTACCTTTTCCAGGCATTGTCATCTGGATGTGCAGGCCTGAGAGGACGCAGACTTTGAACGTGCAGTTTTGACTGGACCATGGGCAGCCTCCCACCCTATTCAGGAGTAGCTTGGGTACATCCCACTGGTCCTGAATCCATCTGTCTGGGTGCTAGGAAATGAGGAATTACTATTACCTGATAATTGTATTTTCCTTAATCCAGACAAATGGATTCAGCTTCCCACCCTTGGCTGCTGGATGATTGTGTTATAGTCATCCTGAATGGCTACATGTTCCATCAATTAGTAACAGCACCCACATTGGAGAGGGCAATATTGGACGTGGTGCTTACCAACTGGGACAATGCTTCTGATGGTGTAGTGGATGATCATCTGAGATCCAGTGACCACCGGATGGTGCAGTTCAGCATTAGATTTCAGGTGGTAAAGATTCAAAGGTGAGGGTCTTAGACTTCAGGAAACTGTTTGCTAATATGGGGGAGTAACTCAAGGAGTTGTTAGGTAGAAGGGCAGTGGGCAAAACTAAAAGGACATATTATAAGGACAACTAATCTTTTTAGGAATGTAAATAAAGGGAAGAGGAAAAAGCGACTGTTAATGATTTTCTAAAAAAGTAGCTGAAAAGGTAAGGGACAAACAATTAGCGTTCATAAACTACAAGAGGTCACAGAAAAGGGAAGACAGGCGACAATATCTGGAAAAGCTAAGAGAAGCTGGAAAAGTAGTCAGGAATGCAAATGGAAGAAAAAACAGCAAATTTAGTAAAACAGGGGGATGACTTTCTTTTTTTTCCCCAGCTATGCTGGTGACAGGAAGGAAATACAGTAAAATGGGGGACAATGCCGGTGACAGGAAGGAAATACAGTAAAATGGGGGACAATGCCGGTGACAGGAAGGGAATACAGTAACATGGGGGACAATGCCGGTGACAGGAAGGAAATACAGTAACATGGGGGACAATGCCGATGATAGGAAGGAAATACAGTAAAATGGGGGACAATGCCGGTGACAGGAAGGAAATACAGTAACATGGGGGACAATGCCGGTGACAGGAAGGAAATACAGTAACATGGGGACAATGCCGGTGACAGGAAGGGAATACAGTAACATGGGGGACAATGCCGGTGACAGGAAGGGAATACAGTAACATGGGGGACAATGCCGGTGACAGGAAGGGAATACAGTAACATGGGGGACAATGCCGGTGACAGGAAGGGAATACAGTAACATGGGGGACAATGCCGGTGACAGGAAGGGAATACAGTAACATGGGGACAATGCCGGTGACAGGAAGGGAATACAGTAACATGGGGACAATGCCGGTGACAGGAAGGGAATACAGTAACATGGGGGACAATGCCGGTGACAGGAAGGGAATACAGTAACATGGGGGACAATGCCGGTGACAGGAAGGGAATACAGTAACATGGGGGACAATGCCGGTGACAGGAAGGGAATACAGTAACATGGGGGACAATACTTTTTAAGCTTATGTTAGTGATAGGGCGTGCAAAAGTGGCACGGTGAGATTCAAAAGTGAAGGGGAGGAATATATAGAAGCTGATGAGGAAAAAGTGAAATTGCTTAAATATTCCTGTTTGGAAGGGCAAGGCGCAGGACCACATAAAAAGCACACAAATAGGATTGGAAGTGAAGTAAACCTCAATCAATTTTCAGAACAGTATTTTATTGGTAGGTCTGGGAATGATTAATTCTAATCTATGATTTATGCAAAGGATGTACGCAAGAAACAATGAGAAACATAAGAAATTAGCAGTGGGGGTGGAGTTAGGGGCGTGGCTTGGAGAAGTTCTGCTGCCCTGCATGTGTCCTCCAAGACTCTGCACTGGTGTGAGTTGTTTTTCAGTTTCTTGCTGATTATGTAGTATGTTCCTGTGCCCTGACAACCGTTTTGAGAATAGCAAGCTGTGCACAGCAGGACATTAATTAACCGATGTTCATCTTGCCCTAAAGGAAGATTTTGTGGCTAAACCATATAGTAAGATAGTAAATGATGGTAGATAAAAAAAGAGCAGTCTGCTCAGAGATGTGTCCATATTAAGGAGTGTGTACACACACAATCACTTAGACAGCTTGACACCACCTCCCCTTCCCCCCAGGTCAGGGTGTGAGGTCCCTGGGTATCCGAGCAGGATATGCAGTCCTCACAGTGCTGCCACATTATTTTCACTTTCCATTTCAACGAAGCAGCATTACAATAAACTATGAATCTACAAGTCCAATTCCAGATCCTTGGAAAGGGCCAATAGTTGCTAAAGCCAGTTTTCAGGATTAGGTCACTTTCTGAGCTTCTGTTGGCTTTTCCTTAGTTTAGGTCTGTGTTGGTGTCATTCCTGCTCTCTTCCTGTACCTATTTGTATGATTTCTTTTCTCTGCTTTTCCCTTGCAGGTATAACCAGAGGGTGTCACTCGCTATCCCCAATCTTGGGAGTACCAGCCAGCAGGAGTATAAAGTCTCTTCTGTGCCAAATACGTCCCAAAATTATGCCAAAGTGATCAAGGAACATGGGTAAGAAACTGACTGATCAGCCTCGGCAAATTCAGAATATGCTGGAAGTTTGGCTCAGAAGACTGGTGCGATTTTTAAAAGATGACTAAGTATCCCTTCAGCAATGAATGTAATGTTTAGCCTGGTTCTTAGGGGTTGCTCTTTCAGTGCAGAACCTGTTTTCTGCATCACATGACCTTGTGTACTTGGAAGATCAGTAATTCAGGTTTTTCTGAAAGTAGCATTAGGGTAAATGGAAGTAGAATGAGTCTCTTCCCAGGCTGGCTTATATTCTTGACTCATGGTCTCTTGTGCCTCGCCTTTTCTCCTCTACACCCATTGTGACTCTGTATAAAAAGGTACAGTACAGAAGGCTGTACTATTTATTTATTTATTCTGGCTTAGTATCCCTTTTTTTCTTTTTTACACGATCAAAGTGGCTTACAATAGCATAAAAAAATCTATTTACAGAATTTGAAAATGCATTGACAGCCACAATGACTATGCTACGAACAATATGCAACTTCACTGAAAACACCATATAACATAAAACTCATAAATAATAAACCAAGATGGCCAGAAATAGCTCACGTTTGCCACTGTTAAATAATGGACTCAGCTTCCTGGTGAGAGAGGTTGGAGGAAGGGAGGATCTTGGGACAGACTGTGTTTGTGACTACATGGGAACAAGCAGAGTGAAGAATTGCATAATGAAGGGAGTAAGGAGCCCTGTGGGGCTGAGGGAGGCTACAGAGGTGCCAGGTGCATGTGAGGGACTTTTGGGGGTGAGGAATTCTGCAAGGGTATGGCACCAATGGCGTCTCTAGACAGAATTATGTGGGGGCCAAACCAAAGTGATATTTCTCCACATTATGCCCATCCCTACAGCAGGCTCCTCTGCCTTTAAATTGGCTGCAAAAGATACAGTAAGAGAAAGTTCCAAGGGCTTTCTGTGCAATTTAAAAATCATCTTCGCAGTAAAACCATGATTAAAATTATTTCATGTTCTTCAGTTATGGATATGAAAGTGAAGTCTGCAGTCTATTTGTCACTATGGGGTAGCAAGGGATAGTAAATGTACCCAAAACATGGCTTCCCATCCCTTTACTACTACTGGATCAGATCAGGCCTAGAGTAACCCATATCCCCACCCAATATCATCTGATGCAACGCAATACTTATAGTTACCAACCAGACCAGAAACATGAGAGATTACTACTTACCTGATAATTTCCTTTCCTTTAGGACAGACAGATGAATCCAGCTTCCCGCCCTTGGCTGCTGATTGATTGTGCTATGGTTCTCCTGCATGGCTACGTATTCCAGGGAGTACTGGGAAAAGTTAATCCAGTCCCTAGACTAGTGCTAATACATTCTTTGTCTGAGCTCGGTGTTTCCTGTTAGCTGAGTACTGAAGTGGTTATCTATTATTAATCAAGTTTTGTTAGTCTGTCCATAGTTGGCTTTTGCAGAGAATACTGTTGGGCTGATGTTAGCTTTGCTCAGTATCCATCTGCTGCTAGAGGTGTATAACCCACTGGTTCTGGATTCATCTGCCTGTCCTAAAGAAAAGGAAATGATCAAGTAAGTTGTAATGTCTCATTTTTCTGGTCTGGTTGGTAACTAAGTATTGCGCTGCATCAGATCATATTGGGTGGGGATATGGGTTATTCTAGGCCTGATCTGATCCACTAGTAGTAAAGGCGTGGGAAGCCATGTTTTGCGTACACTTACTATCCCTTGCTACCCCATAGTGATGCCTATGTATGAGGGGACGGGTAAACCACCTTGAGTGTAAGTCTGGAAGATGGGATATGAAACCAAGTTGATAAATACAAGGGACTGTGTAGGTGAGCTTCTGGAAGCCAAATTTAGGATTTTAGGTAGGAAGCTGAAATCCAGAACCTCCAGGGTGGCATTCTCTGAAATGCTTCCTGTTCCACGTGCAGATCCCCAGAGGTAGGCAAAACTCCAGAGTTTTAATGCATGGATGAGACGATGGTACAGGGAAGATGGATTCAACTTTGTAAGAAACTGGGGAAACTTTTGGGGAAAGGGGAGACTTTTCCGAAAGGACGGGCTCCACTTTAACCAGAGTTGGAACCAAGCTGCTGGCACTAACTTTCAAAAAGGAGATAGAGCAGCTTTTAAACTAGAACAAGGGGGAAAGCCGACAGTCACTCAGCAGTGCATGGTTCGGAGCAATGTATCCTTGAAGGATACTAATGAAACAGGAGAGTTAGGGCATCCCAACAGAGAGGTTCCATTAAAAGCAAACACAGTCCATGTGTCTATATGTAAAAAATCACCGAAGTTAATGATTTCCGAATTATCCCAAACAACTGAAAAGCAGGTTGTTAAAACAAACAAAAAACACACTTTGAAATGTCTGTATGCCAATGCCAGAAGTCTAAGAAGTAAGATGGGAGAGTTAGAGTGTATAGTAGCAAATGATGAGATTGACATAATTGGGATCACAGAGACTTGGTGGAAGGAGGATAACCAATGGGGCAGTGCTATATCAGGGTACAAATTATATTGCAATGATAGGGAAGATCAACTTGTTTGGGGGTGTGGCACTTTGTCCGGAAGAGTATAGAGTCCAACAGGATAAAGATCATACAAGAGACTAAATGCTCAGTAGAATCTATGGGGCTGATTTTAAAAGCCCTGCTCGCATAAATCCGCCCGGATTTACGCGAGCAGGGCCTTGCGCGCGCAGAGCCCCGGGACTCGCGTAAGTCCCGGAGTTTGAGGGGGGCATGTCGGGGACGGGGCCGATCGGCGCGGCGTTTTGGGGGCGGGATGTGGTGTTTTGGGGGCGGGCCCGGGGGCGTGGTTTCGGCCAGGGGCGGTCCGGGGGCGTGGCCGCGCCCTCCGGAACCACCCCCGGGTCGCGTCTCGGCGCGCTAGCGGCCCTCTGGCGCGTGGGGATTTACTTCTCCCTCCGGGAGGCGTAAATCCCCCGACAAAGGTGGGGGGGGGGTTTAGACAGGGCCGGGGGGGTGGGTTAGGAAGAGGAAGTGAGGGGAAGGTGAGGGGAGGGCGAAAGAGAATTCCCTCCGAGGCCGCTTCGATTTCGGAGCGGCCTTGGAGGGCATGGAGGTAGGCTGCGCGGCTCGGCGCGCGCCGGCTACACGAAATCAGCAGCCTTGCACACGCCGATCCAGGATTTTAGCGGATACGCGCGGCTACGCGCGTATCTACTAAAATCCAGCATACTTTTGTTTGCGCCTGATGCGCCAACAAAAGTACGCGAAGGCGCACTTTTTTAAAATCTACCCCTATATGGGTAGAAATCCCATGTGTGTTGGGTAAGAGTATAGTGATAGGGGTATACTACCGTCCACCTGGACAAAATGGTCAGGCAGATGATGAAATGCTAAGAGAAATCAGGGAAGCTAACCAATTTGGCAGTGCAGTAATAATGGGAGATTTCAATTACCCCAATATTGACTGGGTAAATGTAACATCAGGACTTGCTAGAGAGATAAAGTTCCTGGATGTAATAAATCATTGCTTCATGGAGCAATTGGTTCAGGAACCTACAAGAGAGGGAGCTATTTTAGATTTAATTCTTAGTGGAACGCAGGATTTGGTGAGAGAGGTAACGGTGGTGGAGCCACTTGGCAACAGTGATCATAACATGATCAAATTTAAACTAATAACTGGAAGGGGGGGCAATAAGTAAATCTGCAGCTCTAACACTAAACTTTCAAAAGGGAAACTTTGATAAAATGAGGAAAATAGTTAGAAAAAAACTGAAAGGTGCAGCTGCAAAGGTTAAAAGTGTTTAACAGGCTTGGACATTGTTTAAAAATACAATCCTAGAGGCACAGTCCATATGTATTCCACGCATTAAGAAAGGTGGAAGGAAGGCAAAACGATTACCATCATGGTTAAAAGGTGAGGTGAAAGAGGCTATTTTAGCCAAAAAAAACATCCTTCAAAAATTGGAAGAAGGATCCATCTGAAGAAAATATGATAAAACATAAGCATTGTCAAGTTAAGTATAAAACATTGATAAGACAGGCGAAGAGAGAATTTGAAATGAAGATGGCCATAGAGGCAAAAACTCATAATAAAAACTTTTTAAAATATATCCAAAGCAAGAAACCTGTGAGGGAGTCGGTTGGACCATTAGATGACTGAGGTGTTAAAGGGGCTCTTAGGGAAGATAAGGCCATTGCAGAAAGACTAAATGAATTCTTTGCCTCCGTGTTTACTAATGAGGATGTTGGGAAGATACGAGTTCCGGAGATGGTTTTCAGGGGTGATGAGTCAGACCAACTGAACGAAATCACTGTGAACCTGGAAGATGTAGTAGGCCAGATTGACAAACTAAAGAGTAGCAAATTACCTGGACTGGATGGTATGCATCCTAGGGTTCTGAAGGAATTAAAAAATGAAATTTCTGATCTATTAGTTAAAATTTGTAACCTATCATTAAAATCATCCATTGTAGCTGAAGACTGGAGGGTGGCCAATGTAATCCCATTATTTAAAAAAGGCTCCAGGGGCGATCCGGGTAACTATAGACCAGTGATCCTGACTTCAGTGTCGGGAAAAATAGTGGAAACTATTCTCAAGATCAGAATCGTAGAGCATATAGAAAGACATGATTTAATGGAACACAGTCAACATGGATTTACCCAAGGGAAGTCTTGCCTAACAAATCTGCTTCATTTTTTTGAAGGGGTTAATAAACTTGTGGATAAAAGTGAAACGGTAGATGTAGTTTATTTAGATTTTCAGAAGGCATTTGACAAAGTCCCTCATGAGAGACTTCTACGAAAACTAAAAAGTTATGGGATAGGAGGCGATGTCCTTTCTTGGATTACAAACTGGTTAAAAGACAGGAAACAGAGAATAGGATTAAATGGACAATTTTCTCAGTGGAAAAGGGTAAACAGTGGAGTGCCTCAGGGATCTGTACTTGGACCGGTGCTTTTCAATATATTTATAAATGATCTGGAAAGGAATACGACGAGTGAGGTTATCAAATTTGCGGATGATACAAAATTATTCAGAGTAGTTAAATCACAAGCAGACTGTGATACATTACAAGAGGACCTTACAAGACTGGAAGATTGTGCATCCAAATGGCAGATGAATTTTAATGTGGACAAGTGCAAGGTGATGCACATAGGGAAAAATAACCCTTGCTGTAGTTACACGATGTTAGGTTCCATATTAGGAGCTACCACCCAGGAAAAAGATCTAGGCATCATAGTGGATAATACTTTAAAATCGTCGGCTCAGTGTGCTGCAGCAGTCAAAAAAGCAAATAGAATGTTAGGAATTATTAGGAAGGGCATGGTTAATAGAACGGAAAATGTCATAATGCCTCTGTATCGCTCCATGGTGAGACCACATCTTGAATACTGTGTACAGTTCTGGTCGCCACGTCTCAAAAAAGATATAATTGCGATGGAGAAGGTACAGAGAAGGGCGACCCAAATGATAAAGGGGATGGAACAGCTTCCCTATGAGGAAAGACTAAAGAGGTTAGGACTTTTCAGCTTGGAGAAGAGACGACTGAGGGGGGATATGATAGAGGTGTTTAAAATCATGAGAGGTCTAGAACGGGTAGATGTGAATCTGTTATTTACTCTTTCGGATAGTAGAAGGACTAGGGGGCACTCCATGAAGTTAGCATGGGGCACATTTAAAACTAATCAGAGAAAGTTCTTTTTCACTCAACGCACAATAAAGCTCTGGAATTTGTTGCCAGAGGATGTGGTTAGTGCAGTTAGTGTAGCTGGGTTCAAAAAAGGTTTGGATAAGTTCTTGGAGGAGAAGTTCATTAATGGCTATTAATCAATTTTACTTAGGGAATAGCCACTGCTATTAATTGCATCAGTAGCATGGCGTCTTCTTAGAGTTTGGGTAATTGCCAGGTTCTTGTGGTCTGGATTGGCCTCTGTTGGAAACAGGATGCTGGGCTTGATGGACCCTTGGTCTGACCCAGCATGGCAAGTTCTTATGTTCTTATAGGCACACACTGTAACACAGACATGGTCTTTCTCACGCACTCCCTCCCTTGCCTACTCACACACTCGTGCTTCCTGTTGTGCACAACCCTCAAATACATGTTCTCATGTGCTAGTCACCCTCTTTCTCCTACTCACAGGTATGGGAACTCCCTCACGCTCTTCCTCCCTGTCTCTTACACGCGCACAGACACGCGCAGAGACAGACTGGTTCCTCTCCCTCCTTCCGCTGCCAGCTGAATGGGCTTCATTTCTTCGGTTACTAGCCCCCTCTCTCTTTCCCTCTCTTCCACCTCTGCTGCTGTGTATCCCTGGTAATGCCAGGCCTGATTCTTCCTTCCCTTCCCTCCCCACTCACATGCTCTGCCTTTCCTTCTCCTCCCACACATCCAGTGTTCTTCCTCTTCCTTCTGGCAAATTAGGATACTGCTGAGGGAAGGAGAGAGCCCCGCTGGCGCACAGATCTTTCTCCCTCATCTCACCCCTCATATTCTTTCCCTCTCATTCCGTCCCCTCCCTTCATTCAGGCCTCATATTCCATCCCTTCTGCCTTCTTTTCCCTTCCTTCCTTCCTTCACGCCATTCATTAACATTTTCTCACTCCCTTCACCTTCCTTCCTTTTTCTGTCATCTGCTCAACTCCCTTCCTCATTAACTGTGTCTTCTTCCACTGGTGTGGTGGGGCTTGGTATTCCCCGGGGTGGGCCTGCTGCTTCTCTTTCGCGGATCTTCTTTGGAGCGGCCATGTCTCTTCTTTCACTGGAAGAGCCTGGACCTCAGCGGCTCTTCATCAGGCCGTGCCCTGGACCCCTTCTTAGCGGATCTGTTTTGGAGTGGCCTCCCCGCAAGTGCTGAGCTCCGCACTCTTTCTGCCAGTGGGAGATGGGAACTCAATCGTATGCCCATAAATCATGCCTCGCTTTCTGCCTGGGAATTCTGGTTACTGCAGGGGTATTTTGGGGTAGTACTCGCCTGAAGCGACCACCTCACCCTGCCTCTTCCTAGATCTGCCGATCTTTATCTGTTTTGATAGTGTGAGAAACCAAGTCCCATCTTTAACAAAGTGTGCATCCAGCAAGTTCTTAAGCTCGCTTCCTTGATTATAGTAGCACATGGAGGCCTGCTCCTCTCAGACACCTAGAAACCCCTTGTCAATAAAGCTACTTAATCATAGCATGTCTAATCCAACTCTTTCCTTAAAAGTCCTTTCCTCCTCCTTGTACTCACATGCCCCCATCCCACTCCATACCTGTGGCATAGTGAAATTATTTGTTTTAGTCCTGGGGGAATTCTGCACTACTGCGGCGCACAGCATCCCTACCTGCGCAGAAAATGGCAGAGGATACCCCGGCATACCGAGAGCGGAGTGTGTGAAGATGAAGGTCCCGGCACGCCGTTTGCGGCCAAGAAGGCCCCTGTGTGCCGTGAACAGTGTGCTCCACTCGTGACAAAAATGAAGGCCCTGATGAGAGTGACTGTGTGTGTGTGAGAGGGGAGGGGAGGGGGAGAGAGCAGGGGGAGGGGTGAGAGGGATAGGGGTGTCTGGGAGAGGGGTGAGAGCAGGGATAGGGGTGTCTGGGAGAGGGGTGAGAGCAGGGATAGGGGTGTCTGGGAGAGGCGTGAGAGCAGGGAGAGGGGTGTGGGGGAGTGTGAGAGAGCAGGGAGAGGGGTGTGGGGGGGAGAGAGCAGGGGGAGGGGATGTTGGGGAGAGCAGGGGGAGGGGTGTGGGGAGGGGAGGGTGAGAGCAGGGATAGGGGTGTCTGGGATAGGGGTGTGGGGGGAGTGTGAGAGAGCAGGGAGAGGGGTGTGGGGGGAGTGTGAGAGAGCAGGGAGAGGGGTGTGGGGGAGGGTGAGAGAGCAGGGGGGAGAGCAGGATGGTGTAGGAGAGAGCAGGGGGGAGAGCAGGATGGTGTAGGAGAGAGCAGGGGGGAGAGCATGGGTTGGGGGTGGGGGGCAGGGATGCTTGAGTGTGGGTGCCAGAGAGAGGGAGCCTATATGAGGAGATTGTGAAGGAGTGTGTATGTGTGTGAGAGATTGGTAGCTCGTGTGTATGAAAATGGGATCCTGTGTATGTGAGGGTGCTAGCCTGTGTGAAGAGGTGTGTGAGAGAGAGACATAGGTAGCATGTGTGAGAGAGAAAGGGAGCTTGTGTGGGTGTGTATGCAAGAGAGAGGGACCCTGTATGAGGGGATGTGTGTGCGAGAGAGTGAGGGACCCTGTATGAGGTTGTGTGTCTGTGTATTAGAGAGAGGGAGCCTGTGTGAGGGGCAGTACTGAGTCCAGGGTTAAACTCTGGGACTGGCGATAGAGTGGAAGGGGTTGAGCTTAGAGGTGGAGGGGAGAGATACTGGCAGGTGGAGGGGTTGGGGCCTGAGAGGACAAAGTGGCCAGGGGAGTAGGGAGAGTGAGTGGAAGGGACACTTACAGTGAATTTCTAGGAAATGTCTGCTCAAAATATTAACAATTCTGCATCTCTAACAACTTTTATCTGTATTAATTTAAAATGTAATTATTTAAAGACTGTCATGTAAATTGTGTGTGCAGAATTGCCCCAGGAGTATTGCTTACAACATGCTTCACACATGTAGCTCAGACAAACAAACCATGTAAGTAGTTTTACTGTGAAGCTTTCACAACATATGTAAAATGTCATGCCAACAGAGTTAACTGAATCTTAGCGTCCAGATGTGTATGTTGAAAGGAAGCCACTGAATAGATGGAGCACTCTGTGTCTTCAATGAATACAGTAATAACTTGTATATACGCAGGAGGCTTGTAAACCGTGGTAATGTGTATAAAAATGATTGTTAAATAATCAGATATTTATTAGTTAGCGATAGCCTAAAAACCAGATTGACTGGCGGGGTAGTGAAGGGTGAAACGTAGCCTAACATCACGGCGGTAGGGAGAGACCTTGTCTGAATATATTTTCTTTAATGTTTTTTCAGTATGGAATTTTTTGATAGAGATGGAGTCATGAAGGACATCAGGGCAATTTATCAAGTTTACAATGCTCTTCAAGAAAAGGTGCAGGTGAGTTCATATGATGTCAGTCGGATTAAGACTGAATTTTTGTGTGGAGGGTGGGAGAAGATGGTTAATATTATCTGGGTCCTATAAATCTGTGTGAGGATTAGTGTGGGGTGAGAGGTAGTTGGGAGGGCTTTGTTTCCTGTAATGTGTGTGTGTGAGGATTAGTGTGGGGTGAGAGGTAGTTGGGAGGGCTTTGTTTCCTGTAATGTGTGTGTGTGAGGATTAGTGTGGGGTGAGAGGTAGTTGGGAGGGCTTTGTTTCCTGTAATGTGTGTGTGTGAGGATTAGCGTGGGGTGAGAGGTAGTTGGGAGGACTTTGTTTCCTGTAATGTGTGTGTGAGGATTAGTGTGGGGTGAGAGGTACTTGGGAGGAGTTTGTTTCCTGTAATGTGTGTGTGTGTGTGAGGATTAGTGTGGGGTGAGAGGTAGTTGGGAGGAGTTTGTTTCCTGTAATGTGGGTGTGTGTGTGTGAGGATTAGTGTGGGGTGAGAGGTAGTTGGGAGGAGTTTGTTTCCTGTAATGTGGGTGTGTGAGGATTAGTGTAGGGCGAGAGGTAGTTGGGAGGGGTTTGTTTCCTGTAATGTGTGTGTGTGAGGATTAGTGTGGGGTGAGAGGTAGTTGGGAGGGGTTTGTTTCCTGTAATGTGTGTGTGAGGATTAGTGTGGATCCATAAAGCTTTAATTGGCATCTCAGAGACATGGTGGAAAGAGGATAACCAATGGGACAGTGCTATACCGGGGTACAAATTATATCGCAATGATAGAGAAGAGCACCCGGGAGGAGGTGTGGCGCTTTATGTCTGGGATGGCATAGAATCCAACAAGATTAACATCCTGCATGAGACTAAATGGACATTTGAATCTTTATGGGTAGAAATCCCTTGTGTGTCGGGGAAGACTATAGTGATAGGGGTATACTACCGTCCACCTGGTCAAGATGGTGAGACTGACAGTGAAATGCTAAGAGAAATTAGGGAAGCTAACCAAATTGGTAGTGCGGTGATATTGGGAGACTTCAATTACCCCAATATTGACTGGGTAAATGTATCATCAGTATATGCTAGAGATATGACATTTTTATGGAGCAATTGGTTGAGGAACAGACAAGAGAGGGAGCAATTCTTAGATCTAATTCTCAGTGGAGCACAGGATTTGGTGAGAGAGGTAACAGTGGTGGGGCCGCTTGGCAATAGTGATCATAATATGATCAAATTTAAATTAATGACTGGAAGGGGGACAGTAAGCAAATCCACGACTCTCGTGCTAAACTTTCAAAAGGGAAATTTTGATAAAATGAGAAAAATAGTTAGAAAAAAACTGAAAGGAGCAGCTACAAAAGTAAAAAGTGTGCAAGAGTCGTGGTCATTGTTAAAAAAACAAACAAACAAAAAAAAAAGCATCCTAGAAGCACAGTCTAGATGTATTCCACACATTAAAAAAGGTGGAAAGAAGGCAAAACAATTACTGACATGGTTAAAAGGGAGGTTAAAGAAGCTATTTTAGCCAAAAGATCTTCATTCAAAAATTGGAAGAAGGATCCAACAGAAGAAAATTGGATAATGCATAAGCGTTGGCAAGTTAAATGTAAGACATTGATAAGACAGGCTAAAAGAGAATTTGAAAAGAAGTTGGCTGTAGAGGCAAAAACTCACAGTAAAACCTTTTAAAAATATATCTGAAGCAGAAAGCCTGTGAGGGAATCAGTTGGACCGTTAGATGATCGAGGGGTTAAAGGGGCACTTAGAGAAGATAAGGCCATCTCGGAAATATTAAATGATTTCTTTGCTTCGGTGTTTACAGAAGAGGATGATGGGGAGGTACCCGTACTGGAGAAGGTTTTCATGGATAATGATTCAGATGGACTGAACCAAATCACGGTGAACCTAAAAGATGTGGTAGGCCTGACTGACAAACTGAAGAGTAGTAAATCACCTGGACCGGATGGTATACACCCCAGAGACTGAAGGAACTCAGTAACCTATCATTAAAATCATCCATTGTACCTGAAGACTGGAGGATAGCTAATGTAACCCCAATATTTAAAAAGGGCTCCAGGGGCGATCCGGGAAAATACAGACCGGTTAGCCTGACTTCAGTGCCAAGAAAAATAGTGGAAAGTGTTCTAAACATCAAAATCACAGAACATATAGAAAGTCATGGTTTAATGGAACAAAGTCAGCATGGCTTTACCCAAGGCAAGTCTTGCCTCACAAATCTGCTTCACTTTTTTGAAGGAGTTAATAAACATGTGGATAAAGGTGAACCGGTAGATGTAAAGTACTTAAATTTTCAGAAGGCGTTTGACAAAGTACCTCAGGAGAGGTTTCTAGGAAAAGTAAAAAGTCATGGGATAGGTGGCAATGTCCTTTCGTGGATTGCAAACTGGCTAAAAGACAGGAAACAGAGTAGGATTAAATGGACAATTTTCTCAGTGGAAGGGAGTGGGCAGTGTAGTGCCTCAGGGATCTGTATTGGGACCCTTACTTTTCAATATATTTATAAATGGAAAGAAATACGACGAGTGAGATAATCAAATTTGCAGATGATAAAAAATTGTTCAGAGTAGTTAAATCACAAGCAGATTGTGATAAATTGCAGGAAGACCTTGTGAGACTGGAAAATTGGGCATCGAAATATAGAAACAGAGAAACATAGAAATGACGGCAGAAGAAGACGAAATGGCCCATCCAGTCTGCCCAGCAAGCTTTCACACTTATTTTTTTTTCATACTTCTCTGTTACTCTTAGCCTTTAGTAACCTTTTGGTCTAGAAATGGCAGATGAAATTTAATGTGGATAAGTGCAAGGTGATGCATATAGGGAAGAATAACCCATGCTATAATTACACAATGTTAGGTTTCATATTAGGTGTTACTACCCAAGAAAGAGATCTAGGTGTCATAGTGGATAACACATTGAAATCGTCGGTTCAGTGTGCTGCGGCAGTCAAAAAAGCAAACAGAATGTTGGGAATTATTAGAAAGGGAATGGTGAATAAAACAGAAAATGTCATAATGCCTCTGTATCACTCTATGGTGAGACCCCACCTTGAATACTGTGTACAATTCTGGTTACTGCATCTCAAAAAAGATATAATTGCGATGGAGAAGATACAAAGAAGAGTGACCAAAATGATGACTGGAATGGAACAGCTCCCCTATGAGGAAAGACTAAAGAGGTTAGGAGTTTTCAGCTTGGAGAAGAGACGGCTGAGGGGGGGGATATGATAGAGGAGTTTAAAATCATGAGAGGTCTAGAAGGACTAGGGGGCATTCCATGAAGTTAGCATAGGGCACATTTAAAACTAATCGGAGAAAGTTCTTTTTTACTCAACGCACAATTAAACTCTGGAATTTGTTGCCAGAGGGATGTGGTTAGTGCAGTTAGTATAGCTGTGTTTAAAAAAGGATTGGATAAGTTCTTGGAGGAGAAGTCCATTACCTGCTATTAAGTTCACTTAGAGAATAGCCACTGTCATTAGCAATGGTTACATGGAATAGACTTAGGGGCGGATTTTAAAAGCCCTGCTCACGTAAATCCGCCCGGATTTACACGAGCAGGGCCTTGCGCGCCTGCGCGCCTATTTTCCATAGGCCCGCCGGCACGCGCAGAGCCCCGGGACTCACGTAAGTCCCGGGGTTTTTTGAGGGAGGCGTGTCGGGGGCGTGTCGGGGCGGGGCCGATTTGCGCAGCGTTTTGGGGGCGGGCCCGGGGGTGTGGTTTCGGGCCGGGGCGGTCCGGGGGCGTGGCCGCACCCTCCGGAACCGCCCCCGGATCGCGTCTCCGCGCGCCAGCAGCCCGCTGGCGCGCGTGGATTTACGTCTCCCTCCGGGAGGCGTAAATCCAGGGATAAAGGTAGGGGGGGGGGGTTTAGATAGGGCCGGGGGGGTGGGTAAGGGAGGGGAAGGTGAGGGGAGGGCGAAAGGGAGTTCCCTCTGAGGCTGCTCCGATTTCGGAGCGGCCTCGGAGGGAACGGAGACAGGCTGCGTGGCTCGGCACGCGCCGGCTGCCCAAAATCGGCAGCCTTGCGCGCGCCGAACCAGGATTTTAGCAGATACGCGCGTAGCCGCTAAAATCCAGCGTACTTTTGTTTGCGCCTGGTGCGCCAACAAAAGTACGCGCTCGCGCTGTTTTATAAAATCTATCCCTTAGTTTTTGGGTACTTGCCAGGTTCTTATGCCCTGAATTGGCCACTGTTGGAAACAGGATGCTGGGCTTGATGGACCCTTGGTCTGACCCATGTTCTTATGTTCTTACATTAGGTACAAGACCTTGGAATTCAGATCAACGAGAACTTCATTATGAAAAACATATAAGCAAATTAATCAAATCAAGCTACGACCAAAACCTCTGTTAACAATACAAGACTTGCTGTCTTACAAACACTTATATTTTCATACCTAGACTATTGCAACTCCCTTTTACTAGGCCTCCCTGCAAGTCTTCTAAAACCACTACAGCTACTTCAAAATGCGTCAGCTTGAGACTCCTTCTAGGGACAAGGAAATTCAAACACATCATCCCCTCTCTGATAGCCCTACACTGGCTTCCTGTACAATCCAGAATTCATTATAAAGTGTTATCCCTAATTTTTAACATCAATAATATCGATCCTTGCCTAATAGGAGTGACACTGCAAACCTATACACCACAAAGAGACCTAAGATCACAAAACATAGGTCTTCTAACGGTACCCTCCACTTGGAAAACTCACTTAGCACAAATAAGAGACCAAATGTTGGCAATAGCAGGCTCCAAGCTGTGGAACTCTCTTCCAGAACCATCTGATAACAGAAAGAAAGAGCTCTTTAGAAAGGCCTCTGATCTAACGTAACGTAAGCTGCTATAAACCTGTTCCCGAGATAGCGCTCTTCGAACATACATTATATATTGAATAACAGACAGGTATTACTAGTAGGCTTGGCATCTGTTTTATCTGTTATGTAGACCTAGAATGAATTAATAGGAACTAAATTAGATAGGAACCTATATGGTATCTTTGAAAGCACTTTACTATGAACTAAAATTTGTATACGTTGTGTTGTTGATTTAGAAAGGTGAACGCTAACACTAAGCACATGATTGTGACTACGAATATAAATGCTAATTCTGTAAACCATTGTGATCTTCTTTTGGAGCGATGGTATATTATTATTAATTGTATTTATTGCTTTTTCGAGGGAAAAAGCAGCTGCAAATCTCTAAGAATTTTTTCCTGGGGCAGCTTTCCAAGGGAACATTTGCTAGTATATTCCCATAGGGAAACGGATGCAAAGCAGGCAGGTAAAAGTAGCCGCAGATGTTTAATCAGAGCCACCTGGAGACTGAGGGAGCTGAAAGAAGAAAGGGAAGGTAAGAGCAGATAAGATACCAACATTCAGACATCTAATGGGCTCCAGTAAAGAACCAGAAAGAAGCATATTCCATAGAATGAAAAGTTGGAAGGTCATGGGGTCGTCATATGAAGCTGAAGAGAGGGAGGTGTCAGACACCTGAAAACAGACTTCCAGCAGAGGTGGGAAGAACCAAAGCAGTGGTAAAAGTCAAGTATACGGCGAAAGGTGGATGACAGGAGGGAGAGGATCACAGATTAAGACGACAATGTAGGCAGGCAGAAATGGCCAAATATTCATTTTCTGCCATCTGTATCCTGACTACCTTCCTTCAGCCTTTTCAGATGTCCTCCTTTGAAACCCTTGGTACCCCTTGAATGTGAATCGTTTTGCACATATTTTCTCAGCTACCTCATCTTCTTACTTAAATAAGATTTATGACCTTCACAGTGGAGGATTTCTCTTGGTTTTAACAAGTCTGCTCTCTTTCAGGCAGTGTGTGGAGAGGTAGAAAAGAGTGAGAGAACTGTTGAGTCTTTCCAAGAGGAAGTCAACAAACTCAAAAAGCAAATTATTGGAAGGAAAATAGAGAAGGCACAGGAAAGTAAGTTTCTTAATTACTGTTATATCGTTAACCAAGAGCAATGATGTTTCTGCAGTGTGCTTACAAGTGCTCAAATGTTCACCCATTCGTAGGTTGGAAATCTCGCCTTGCTGACCGGCTCTGAGATATCTCGCTAAACGGATAAAAGTTAGCCAGATAGCTTGGATATGTTTCGGGTCAGCATTAAGTTAATTTGATGTTATTCAGCTAAATCCAAAGCTATCCAGAATAGTTGTCCAACTCTGGTTGTGTCATTCAGTAGTCCCAAAGTTAGACAGATAAACTTATTTGGCTATCTTTACGATAGTCTGATCTATTTAGCAGCACTGCTACGCCACTGAATATCCCAGCAAAGTTATCCTAATAACTTTATCTGACTAGCTGAAAATGGATCCCTATAGAGCACACACATGTGCACTTGTATGCATGTACTGTGGTATATGTTCAGACACAGCCGTACATGTGTGTACACACATTCACACCTGTAATAGATGCATCACTATTAACTTTTGTGATTGTGTGCAGTTTGTTTCACTGTGCTAAAAGCCCATGGACTTTTTTAACTCATTGATTTCCCACATACAGGTCAATACAGTAAAGTGTGGCCGCGGTTACCCTGCTTCTAACCCGCTTTCTACTCACTTTTCGGCCGCTTTAGTCCAACCCGTGATACACTATCCCCTTTAACCCATTCTTACCGCCTCTTTAAATCACCGGGTAACCCTTTCCGCCCGCGGCATGTATATTAGATGTAAACGATCGAATTAGCTATTCCCTCCCATACAGTAACGCGCGCCCCGACTATCGCTTTTTTAACCTGCAGTTTAGCCGCGCGTTTAACCTGCTAACTTACCGCCTACCCTTACCCCTGCGTTAGAGGCAGGGGTAAGGGTAGGCGGCAAACTTTCCCCCAGCCCCCGCTCACCTGCCCTGGCCTCATCCATGGGTGCTGGTCCCCGGGGCAGCCCCAGTCCTCTCCCCTCCTCCCGAAGCAACGAAAGCGGAAAAAAGCAAAAAAAAAAAAAAAAGTAGCAACGAAGCGACTTACTTTTCTTGCAGCCCTCCTCCGGAGACGGACCGCGGCTCCCCTGCCTCCCGGAAGGGAAGCATTTCTGGTTTTTGGAAACCACAGCGATCTCCAGCGATCACGGATCCTCCGGAGACGGACCACAGCTCCCCTGCCTCCCGGAGGCAGCTGCCGGCGAAGACGTCGTGACGTCATGCCTTGAGCGGCCAAATTGCACGCACAGGGGCCGCTTTCGCCCGTGCAGGCATCCATCTTCGCCGGCGGGGCCGCTTTCGCCGCCGGCTGCCCCCGGGAGGCAGGGGAGCTGCGGTCCGTCTCCGGAGGAGGGCTGCAAGAAAAGTAAGTCGCTTCGTTGCTTTACACTTTACATGTCGTTTCACCAGTCCTCTCTCCTCCCCTCCCTGCGCCTTTCTTCGGGAGGAGGGGAGAGAGGACTGGCAATCCCGAGCGTAGGAGAACCGTCCACTTCTGGTACCTGTCATTTGAAATGACAGATAGCAGCGTGTCCGTGAAGCGTTAGGCCAGCGCACCCAGGATACTGTATAGCGCTCTATACAGTAAAATGGGTTGCGTGGGCCTAACGCTTCACGGATGCAGCTTGCATTTGCATGACATTTCAATACAGTATCGAGCGGTAGGTGAGCCGGACTGTGCGTGCGGCAACAGTGGGTGCGCCCGGCACTAACGCAGCTCTTCCTATCGCTCCTTACTGTATCGACCTGTAAATGAGGCTGTAGAAAAAGTGTAGTTAAGCATTTCCCTCCTTTCAGTGTTTCTAACAGTCATTTTCTTCCAGTTTCTCGTCAAGGGGAATTCCTAGGAACTCTCTCCAGCCTCTTAACTGCTTCCTCTTTCTCATTTGCTGTTCTGGACTTCTGTGTAAAACACGGGATAGCCCTCCTAATCAGTGCTATCCGCTTAAAAGAGGCAGTTTGGAGAAGGGGGAGGCATGGTTGGAAACTGGGAGCATGCAAGTGGGCTGGCACTTTAGATGGTGTACATGTACGACATACACAATGTACTCGGGCTTGAAAATCAGCTGCTTTATGCTGGGTTAGGCGTGTCATCCTTTAGATGGTGTACATGTACGCACATACACAATGTATTCGGGCTTATGCTGGGTTAGGTGTGTCATCCTTTAGATGGTGTACATGTACGCACATACACAATGTATTCGGGCTTATGCTGGGTTAGGTGTGTCATCCTTTAGATGGTGTACATGTACGCACATACACAATGTATTCGGGCTTATGCTGGGTTAGGTGTGTCATCCTTTAGATGGTGTACATGTACGCACATACACAATGTATTCGGGCCTGAATATCAGCTGTTTATGCTGGGTTAGGTGTGTCATCCTTTAGATGGTGTACATGTACGCACATACACAATGTATTCGGGCTTGAATATCAGCTGCTTTATGCTGGGTTAGGTGTGTCATCCTTTAGATGGTGTACATGTACGACATACACAATGTATTCGGGCTTATGCTGGGTTAGGTGTGTCATCCTTTAGATGGTGTACATGTACGCACATACACAATGTATTCGGGCTTATGCTGGGTTAGGTGTGTCATCCTTTAGATGGTGTACATGTACGCACATACACAATGTATTCGGGCTTATGCTGGGTTAGGTGTGTCATCCTTTAGATGGTGTACATGTACGCACATACACAATGTATTCGGGCTTATGCTGGGTTAGGTGTGTCATCCTTTAGATGGTGTACATGTACGCACATACACAATGTATTCGGGCCTGAATATCAGCTGTTTATGCTGGGTTAGGTGTGTCATCCTTTAGATGGTGTACATGTACGACATACACAATGTATTCGGGCTTGAATATCAGCTGCTTTATGCAGGGTTAGGTGTGTCATCCTTTAGATGGTGTACATGTACGCACATACACAATGTATTCGGGCTTGAATATCAGCTGCTTTATGCTGGGCTAGGTATGTCATCCTTTAGATGGTGTACATGTACGCACATACACAATGTATTCGGGCTTATGCTGGGTTAGGTGTGTCATCCTTTAGATGGTGTACATGTACGCACATACACAATGTATTCGGGCTTATGCTGGGTTAGGTGTGTCATCCTTCAGATGGTGTACATGTACGACATACACAATGTATTCGGGCTTGAAATCAGCTGCTTTATGCTGGGTTAGGTGTGTCATCCTTTAGATGGTGTACATGTACGCACATACACAATGTATTCGGGCTTATGCTGGGTTAGGTGTGTCATCCTTTAGATGGTGTACATGTACGACATACACAATGTATTCGGGCTTGAATATCAGCTGCTTTATGCTGGGTTAGGCGTGTCATCCTTCAGATGGTGTACATGTACGCACATACACAATGTATTCGGGCTTGAATATCAGCTGCTTTATGCTGGGCTAGGTATTTCATCCTTTAGATCAGAGCTTTCCAAACTTTTCATGTTGGTGACACACTTTTTAGACAAACATAATTTCACGACACAGTAATTCAATCTACTAGCAAACCAGAGGGTAAAGGTTAAACGAACGAAATGTATTTTGACAATTTATGTATGTTTCCAGCATGATGGGACTATCGTCTTGAATGTTGGTATATAAAAAAAAACAAATAAATAAAAAAACAAATATACATAAATAAAATGTTTTATGACACAACCTATCTCATGAAAACCTTTCATTTATATTAAAAATATATAATATTCCAAGATTAATGTTATTGTTATAATTTGAGTAACAATAATAAAACAAATTGTCTGTCCCCCACACACTCATCTCTCTCCTCAAGCACACAGTCCCCCACACACTCATTTCTCCCCCCCCCCCCCAAGCACATGTCTGGCCCCCACACACTCATCTCTCTCCCCCCCCAAGCACAATGTCTGTCCCCCACACACTCATCTCTCTCCCCCCAAGCACACAGTCCCCCACACACTCATTTCTTCTCCCCCCCCCCCAAGCACACGTCTCACCCACACACTCATCTCTCTCCCCCCCCAAGCACGTCTGGCCCCCACACACTCATCTCTCCCCCCCCCCCCCCCCCCAAGCACGTCTGGCCCCCACATTCATGTACCTCTTCTTTTTGATTGTTGCCACTGTTTCATGAAAAAACAAGCACTATTTAAAAAAAAAAAAAAAGCCCAAGCACATGTCTGTCCCCACATACTCATCTCTCTCTCCCCCCAAGCACATGTCTGGCCCCCATACATTTATATCTTCCCCCCCCCCCCCTCAGCACATCTGGCCCCCACACTCATGTACCTCTTCTTTTTTATTGTTGCCAGTGTTTCATGAAAAAACAAGCCCAAGCAGATGTCTGTCCCCCACACACTCATCTTTCTCTACCCCCAACCACATGTCTGGCCCCCACACACTCATCTTTCTCTACCCCCAACCACATGTCTGGCCCCCCACACTCATGTACCCTTTCTTTTTGATTGTTGCCAGTTAAGTGCTTCGCTCCCTTCAGGGTTCAAGCCTGCCGTGGTGCATAACACCTTCCATGATCACCAAACACTGTTGCTTACAGTCAGTTCTCCGCGTGGCCAGGCCTCATCAGCAGCAGCAGCAGCCAATGACAGGGACAGCTGGGCTCAAGTCCCACCCACAAAGCCCCAAAAAAACACGATTGACAGCAAAAATCGCCCAATAATAAGCAACTCACGAACTGAAAAAAAAAAAAAGTGACTCGCTGGAGGGGAGCAGCTATGTGGCCCGGGCTTGCGCGACACACCTGCACACTGCAGGCGACACACTAACGTGTCCCGACACACAGTTTGGAAAGCTCTGCTTTAGATGGTGTACATGTACGCACATACACAATGTATTCGGGCTTGAATATCAGCTGCTTTATGCGGGGTTAGGTGTGTCATCCTTCAGATGGTGTACATGTACGCACATACACAATGTATTCGGGCTTATGCTGGGTTAGGTGTGTCATCCTTCAGATGGTGTACATGTACGCACATACACAATGTATTCGGGCTTATGCTGGGTTAGGTGTGTCATCCTTCAGATGGTGTACATGTACGCACATACACAATGTATTCGGGCTTGAATATCAGCTGCTTTATGCTGGGTTAGGTGTGTCATCCTTTAGATGGTGTACATGTACGCACATACACAATGTATTCGGGCTTATGCTGGGTTAGGTGTGTCATCCTTTAGATGGTGTACATGTACGCACATACACAATGTATTCGGGCTTGAATATCAGCTGCTTTATGCTGGGTTAGGTGTGTCATCCTTTAGATGGTGTACATGTACGCACATACACAATGTATTCGGGCTTATGCTGGGTTAGGTGTGTCATCCTTCAGATGGTGTACATGTACGCACATACACAATGTATTCGGGCTTGAATATCATCTGCTTTATGCTGGGTTAGGTGTGTCATCCTTTAGATGGTGTACATGTACGCACATCCACAATGTATTCGGGCTTGAATATCAGTTGCTTTATGCTGGGTTAGGTGTGTCATCCTTTAGATGGTGTACGTGTACGCAATTACACAATGTATTCGGGCTTGAATATCAGCTGCTTTATGCTGGGTTAGGTGTGTCATCCTTTAGATGGTGTACGTGTACGCACATACACAATGTATTCGGGCTTGAATATCAGCTGCTTTATGCTGGGTTAGGTGTGTCATCCTTTAGATGGTGTACATGTACGCACATACACAATGTATTCGGGCTTATGCTGGGTTAGGTGTGTCATCCTTTAGATGGTGTACATGTACGCACATACACAATGTATTCGGGCCTGAATATCAGCTGTTTATGCTGGGTTAGGTGTGTCATCCTTTAGACGGTGTACATGTACGCACATACACAATGTATTCGGGCTTGAATATCAGCTGCTTTATGCTGGGTTAGGTGTGTCATCCTATAGATGGTGTACATGTACGCACATACACAATGTATTCGGGCTTATGCTGGGTTAGGCGTGTCATCCTTTAGATGGTGTACATGTACGCACATACACAATGTATTCGGGCTTGAATATCAGCTGCTTTATGCTGGGTTAGGCATGTCACACTGAAAAATTACCCCATATGTATTTCAGCTCTTCTTCCTTTTGCCCTCCCAGTCTGACTCTTAACCTTCCTTCTGCTCTTCCCCACTGCTTACAGATGCAGACTCCATTCATTCTTTTTGTGCTGTATAGTGCTACCAAGTCTCGCGCTGCTGTTATAAGTCCTGTTGGCACTGCTTGGCAGAGGAGATTAATACTTGAAGCAGTGCGACTCCATGCTCACCTTTCAAGTCCCCTGTCTTTACAAAAAAAATGTCTGCCTATAGCACTCATCAGGCAGATAGCAATACTCAGCAGGCAGATAGTGGCTCCAGTGAGAGGCACAGAATAGCATTCAGAGGGCAGGTACTGACTTTACAGTGAGCAGTACTCGGTGGTTACTTACTGACCTCCCAGTGAGATGGCAGAGCACTGAGTGGAACTCAACAGGCAGATACTAGACCTCATAAGCAGCACATAGTGGATAGGTGCCAGCCGCAGCGAGTCATCAAAATACTGAGTGACACTCAGCAGGTAGGTAATGGTTCCTTAGCACTCTGTGAGGGCACAGCAGAGAGCAGCACCCACAAGAATATAAGAAGTGCCGTGTCGGATCAGACCAATGGTGCATGAATCCTAGCATCCGGTCTCTGACTACAGTCAGTCTGTTGCTTGGAAGACATAGCCAGGAAATCCTAATGGGGAAACATATTACCTGTTGCTCACTGTAAGCATCAGGTGGTACATAAGAAATGAAATGAAAATAAGACTTAGCAAATTCTAATGCTACTTCAGGCATTGAGAAATGTTCTTTGGGTGTGGGCATTAGCCCAAAAACTTTGGCACTTATAGTCTTATATAGTTAGCTCCTTTCTGGGTCAGTCCAAGGTCCATCAAGCCCAGCATCCTATCCCTGACAGTGGCCAGCCCAGGTCACAAAAAGTAGATTTGGTTCTTGATACTTACTCCCAGGGATAGTGGTGACTTTATTTAGTCTACCTGGCTAATAAGGTGTTAAGAAAACAAAGAGGTAGGCGATCTATGATAGCCGTCAGGAAAACACAAAAGAAATAGATGCCTTGATCTTTTCCAACGTTTATTAAACCAAGGACGTGTTCGTAAAATTGCCCGACTCAGGCCGAGTTTCGCAGCTTAGTAGCCGCTGCCTCATTAAGATCTTATAAATATTAAATAGTCTTTATAAAAAATATATAAATCCTTTTATATTATTACTAAGATCTCAGATAATCAAAAAAGTACTGTTAATATTCAAATGGTGACAACAAATCTTTGATAGATATTGTGCTAAATATTAAAAATTATAAAAAATCAATACTCATTATTCTTTACAACAAATTATTACCTTATGTAGTTTCTGCTTAAAACATTTAGAATTGTATTTTTCATTAAGGATAAAAAAAATTTTCATTGAAGATAAAATTTTTGAAAAAAGTATTTTACCTTGAACACTTCAGAAACAAAAATGAAACACAACAATCTGGTTCCATCCGCTGACCAATAATTGTGTACACAACCAAAAAATATATACACAGAAATTATACGTGATAAATTATAACTGAACTAACTGAACAAACAGCTAACAACATAAACCCCTTAAAAACAAAACTGTTAAAGAGAACCAGAGATAAAAATAACCCATGGTTTAACGCACATCTCAGATCATTGAAAACTAACCTCAGAAGACTAGAAAAAGAATGGAAGAAAACAAAGTGCGCAACAACTCTTCAAAGATACCGCACACAACTTGCCATCTACAAAAACACAATCACGATCACCAAACGCGACTACTACAGCCAAAAGATAAAGAACTCAACAAATAGCTCCAATGCATTATTCAACATCGTCAGAAACCTCACTGAAGAGAACAATAACACCAGTACACCAACATCAAACAACCTAAGCCAAGACCTAGCCACATTCTTTAAAAACAAGATAAACAAAATAACAGGAAATTTCCAAAGCAATACATCCACTGAAGACAAACTCGAAACAAACTCCATAACCCCCTGGTCAGAATTCAAGCCCATTTCAAACCTAGATGCTGAAAAAATGCTAAAAAAAAACCCAACCCTGCACGCCACGACCTCGATACAATCCCAACACGCAACCTAAAAGAAATGGCACACATCATCGCACCAACTATGGCTGCCATCATTAACAGATCACTAGAAGAAGGGGAGCTTCCAGTAGAACTAAAAACCGCAACTATCTCTCCCATACTAAAAAAGAAGAACCTAGATCCCACCGTCCTAAACAACTACAGGCCAATCTCAAACCTCCCCCTTCTCGCAAAAATGACTGAGAAAGCAGCTCTTACTCAATTCAACGAACACCTTGAGTACAACAACATTCTCCACGCCTCTCAACATGGATTTAGGAAAAACCGTAGTACGGAAACTCTCCTCGTCAACCTATCAAACAAAATAATCAGGGGATTCGACAATAACCTAAGCCACATCCTCATCCTACTTGATCTATCCGCGGCTTTCGATACTGTAGACCACTCCTGTCTACTTTCAAGACTAGCCAGCATTGGTCTCTCCGGCAAAACCCTCAACTGGTTCAAATCGTTCCTAAAAGACAGATTCTTCAAGGTCACCATTAATAACCAATCCTCAAATCCACTCCCACTCGAAACCGGCGTACCACAGGGATCTGCACTCTCGGCCACGCTCTTTAACATATATCTACTCCCTCTCTGCCACCTCTTGTCAACCATCGGAGTTGCATTCTATATGTACGCCGATGACATCCAACTCCTCCTCCCAATCACATCCACAGTAGAAGAGACACTAAACACCGCAGCCAAACACCTAAGCACCATCAGAGACATGCTGAACAATCTAAAGTTATGCCTTAACATGAATAAAACAGAATGCATACTCATAGGTAGAAACAACTCAATACAATCCTCCACATCCCACTCTCTAAAAATAGATAACATCAACATACATCTAAGAAATTCAACTAAGGACCTCGGCATATGGATAGACAACGAACTCAACCTAAAAAAGAACATCGCTATCAAAACCAAAGAAGGTTTTCACAAACTTCACGTCCTCAAACACCTAAAACCGCTACTCCACCAACATGAGTTCCGAACAGTTCTACAATCACTCGTATTCAACAGCCTCGACTACTGCAACTCCCTCCTGATTGGCCTGCCAAAAACCACCCTAAAACCTCTGCAACTACTACAAAACGCCGCAGCAAGAATTCTAACCGGAAAAAAGAAATCAGACCATATCACCCCGGTCCTTAAATCACTTCACTGGCTCCCAATCGACCAAAGAATCAAATTCAAAACTTTAACATTAGTGCACAACGCATTACATACAACTGACAGCACCGCTCTCAAAGAAATGATCCAACAACACAAACCTCAAAGACTGACTAGATCTGCCAATAAACTACACCTTGAAATACCCTCACTTCCTCTGGCAAAACTCACCAACACCAGGAACAGAGCGTTTTCCATAGCAGGCCCAAATTTATGGAACGACATACCTCAACACTTAAGCTCAATTTGCGACATCAAATCCTTCAAAAAAGAGCTAAAAACTTGGTTATTCACCCAGACTTTCAGAGACGGCGTGGGCTAGTAATACACTCTCATCATGAACCACTACACTGCGACGATCCCTCTCTCTTTGACACACCATACCCACCCCCCTCCACACCTCTCTCCTCCTACCCCCCCCAGACCCACTTTCCCTCCGCCCCCTTCCATTCCACCCCGAGACCTGTCCTGCCTCTCCCTACATGCTACGATTCCCTCTTCAGACCACTATCGCTGTTCAATTAAGACTCCTGTTGAACAATTACGTTGTTAATTGTGGTTTACTTGCTCTTCTATGAAATGAGTTAACAGTTCTATTAATGTTTATCGTGTTCATATATAATCCCGGTTAGAATGTTACTTAAGGTCTTAGTTAAATGTATGTATTATGTTGTTATCATGTAAACCGGAGTGAAGGCAGTTCGCTATACTTCGGTATATAAAAAAATCCAAATAAATAAAATAAATAAATATTCCATTATGCAAACAAATATTAATGTTCAACATGTGGTGAGAATAAATCCCAATAAGATTAAAAATAAGTTATATAAATATCCTGCTGGCTTAAATTAAATTTCAAAAGAAACATTTGTTATATAGTGCAAACTATCAATCAAATTTGTTCGTGATTAATAACTGCAGGCATTTCTGTACATATGGTGAACAATGACATGCCGTAGTGAGAAGGAGGTTAACCCATCTTACTATTATAAAGTAGCAACGCCCTGCACTTAAAAAATATACTCGTTATTTAATATACGGGAAAGTCAAATAGTATAAACAAAAAATGTATGAACAAAAAATATCGGCAGCACTGTCATTAAACACTAGCGTGCCGATCCTGATTCAATAATTCTGAACGCATCCCAAATACTTCTCTTAGCCGTAAAACTCAAAGCAAATCCTCAAAGGGTTATTTTGACCTTGCTATTATATCTTGTTATTATACAGTAGCAAATTTCTAGCGTTTAAAGATTATGCTCATAATTTGCTGTATAAGAAAAACAAATGATATGAACAATAATATTGGCAACTTTATCATTAAACTCTAGCATGCTGGTACTGATTTAATAGTTCTAAACGCATCCCAAATCATTCAATTTGCCATAAAACTCAAAACAAATCCTTAAAGGTTATTTTAAAATACTTAGAAAGCCCAAATCAACTAAAGATAAAACTAACACGACTACTAACTAAAGCGCACAAGGTTTACCTTTCCAAGTGACGTACCGCACTCAGTCTCAGTTTGTTCGTTCCTGTGCGCGTCCGATCCTCCATTTTAAATACGCGATTTTGGCGCCAAAACTCAGAAACGGTACCCAAGTGCGATAATATTCAAAAACTCTCAAGATATGTAAAAGACATAAAAAAGCATAATTTCTCTTAAAGCTTATATATCTGTGCAATATTAATTCCACCATTGAAGAAAAAGCAAGTATTTCACCAGTCAATAATAATATTTACATATGTCGCTCACTTTAGTGGGCGTATCTAAAAGCTTCCTATTGTCACTCAAACCTATGGGCATAAATTTAACCCCAATTATGGACTAACTAACATCCCATGCCAACATCAATTGCTGTATTTAAACTAAATGAATTTTTAATGTCAAAAAATTGTTTTATTAAAAACACTGAATCTCAAAATCAAGAGATCACCACATGTATAAATAAAATAACATATATATTGAGGATATTAAAAAACCACATGTAAAACATCAATATCCTAAAACTACCTCTGCAGACACTCAAAATTATTGAATACAATAGCATAAAAAATATAATAAATAACATAATAAATAATAAGTGTATAGATATACTCTTCAGTAAACTCCTATTACAAACAACCAGTGCTAATGTAATGTGGAAGTGTATAGAACCAGTCAAAGAAACACTGAGAAATCCGTCTCCATATTTAAACCATTTGGTGTCATTGTGTTAAACTCGTATATATATTTTTGATCAATTTGCAATAGTAATTTATCAAAATTACCTCCTCTCCAATTTGGTTTTGGTTGTTTGATGACACAGAATCTATATTGCTCGAATTTATGGTCATTTTCCAAAGAATGATCAACTAGGGGTTTAGATCTAATATTTCTTTTAATACTACTTTTATGTTCCAGTATTCACTTATTAAATTCCCTAATAGTTTTACCAATATAATATTTCCCGCATGGACAAATGACCGCGTAAACAACTCCTTTACTTTTACAATTGGTGAAAGAGCTAAGCTTAAATCCGCAGTCCTACACCAGCTCACAGAATAACCGAAAACGCCATATTACACCTAAATCAACATGGATTCCACAAAAGCCACAGTACAGAAACATTGCTCTTGTCTTCATTTGACACCTTAACAAGAGTATTTGATGCAAATACAGATTATATACTCATAGTCCTTGACATTTCAGCGGCCTTTGATACTCTTAATCATCAAATTCTTCACCACTGTATGTCTCTACATTAAAACCATCAACTTATGGCTATCTCATAACCACTTAAAACTAAACACCTCAAAAACCAAAATCATCCACCTTTCATCTATCCCTCACTCTGATTGCAGTCCCCCTACACACCTATTTATCGACGATATTTCTATTCCGATCGTATCTAAAGCACAAAATCTTGGAATTATAATTGACTCTAGTCTGTCCATGACTAATGATATCTCTACCACTGTCAAAAATTCCTTCTTCAAACTCCAGATGTTGGAATGTCTTTGCCCTCTTCTGCTCACCAATGTCTTTCGAATAATCGCTCATTCTCTCTGGCCTAAACTACTGTAACGCTCTTTATCTTGGCCTTCACGATACCACCTTCCGTCCATTACAACTCATCCAAAACACTGCTGCATGCTTACTTACTGGAACTCCAAAATCAGAACATATTACACCAACTCTCTGCTCTCTACACTGGGTCCCAGTCCGTTATAGAATTCAATATAAAGTCCTCACTATCTTACGCAACCTAATATATAATGATTCATCAACCTGGCTTTGCACCTTTCTCCACATTTACCAACCAAGCAAACTAAGGTCCATACATAAAAATATATTAGAAATTCCATCAATAGACTGGCACGTTTAGATATCACCAGGCGATGCGCCTTTTCAGTTGCAGGTCCACACTCTGTAACTCGATTCCAGAATATCTAAGACAAATAACCTCTCACAAAGAATTCAAACGCAGTTTAAAGACCTATTTATTCTCAATTGCATTTGGTTCCCTCAGTACACCCTAACAGGCTACTTCACAGTGTATTTCCTTTGCCTAAACTCCTCCCTTTCTTTTTCCTTATAGACTGTTTAAGACCTTTTTTTTTTTTTTTTTACTATGTGCTCTATTTGTATTTATTGTTTTAATATTATGAGTATGTTCTTGTAAACCATTCTGATGAACTTTTATATTGTAAAAGCGATATATAAACCTTTTAAAAATAAATACATTTTTTTTTGCCTGCCCTCTGACTAGCTATTAATACAGATGCACAAACACACTAAATAATATACCCCAATAGTTTTACTTCTCCCCAATACTTTTAAGTTTTAAAATATCCTCTAGCAGTACTTACTGATTCTTTTCAGCCACCAGCAAAGGTGATCCTCTCCTCTCAGTGCTCCCATTATACAGGGTGTTGGAAGGAACCCTGGTGCATGGCTCTGAGACTTAGGATTCTTGGTGCAGTGAGCAGAGTAGAAACAGTTGAGCATCTGTTTGTTACGATCCTGTCCGTGGACCCCATCCCGCCGACAGGCCCTCCTCCTACCTGTCGGCCAGCCCGATGCTGCCGTTCCCCTTCGCGGCCAGACCGCTGCTGAGCCTCACTTCCCCTTCTCATTGCGGCCTGTTGCTGCTCCTCTGCTGCGTGGCTGGGGCCGCGCCTCCGACACCTACAGTAGGGAAGTTCCCACCAGGATTCCCTCTCCTCTTCATGGCCCAAGCACCTCCTTCAGAGTTCCTCCTGCAGCAGGAGCCACCTCCAGCCTGCCTCCTCTTCGTGGCTGGAAGCTACTGCAGGCCTTGACTCCGCACACCTGCCTCCGGGTTCCTCTAGGCGCAGGCATATGCCTCTCTTCATGTTTTAAAGGGCCAGAAGCAAGAAGCACCCTTCGGCCCTCCTGCTGATGTCCCTAGGGCACTTCCTGGATCTGCCCTATAAAAGGCCCTGCTTCATTCTCTCAGGGCCTTCGGATCAATGCACATCTCAATTCACATCTCCCTTGGACTTTCTTCAGCTTCCAAGGAATCCATCTCCTGCTTCTATCCAGATGATTTCGTGTTCCTGTTGTCTCTGTCTGAGGTGCTGGGTCTCACTCCTCGTCGGATCTCCTTCGTGGTATGTTCCAGTCCCTGGCTTCTCTTCCTGAAGCCCCGGAGTTCCTTGTCCGTGTCCAGATGTCCTTTCGTTCAGATGTCTTCTCATCCGCCTCTCCAGTTGTCCAGATGCCCACTCATCCTGACGTCTGTCCTTCCTCTCGTCCAAGACTTCCAGAACTTTTCCTGTCCAGACGTCCATCCTTTCTGATGTCCGTCTGTCCAGATGTCCTAAGGACCAGATGTCTACTCGTTCTGAGATCCAGATCTCTAGGGCTTCAGATGGCTTACGCGTGAGGTACCTTTCTCCTGCGTATCGTTCTCTGCCACTCCTCATCTCAATCCAGAAGAATCCGCAAGCGGTCTTGCCGTCCACTGGACTTCGCCTCCAGCCGACCTTCTCAGGAGTTATCCGTGTCTTTCGGTGTCCGTCTTCAGGTGACTAAAATTCCCTCCGGTTGGACTCTCTCAGGCACTGCCCAGACCCTCTTCTCCATTCTGTGCACGTCCCACTCTCTGCATGGTCTGCAACCAGCCTTCCAGGTTGTGTAGGGTGCGCAGCGGGACAGGTTGGTCCGTGACCAGTCACCATCGGGCTGTGTAGGGCGCCCTGAGGGGACAGCACCTTCTAAGTTCCAAGAATCTCGTCTCGTCCACGCCTCCAGGAGTCTCGTCTCGTCCTACACCTCTAAGAGTCTTGTCTCTCCTATGTACTCTGACACTTTTCTCATTCCAGGATCCACTGTCTCCAGTTCTAGTTCCTGGTCTCTTTGTTCCCAGCCCTCTGCCTCTCTTTGACTTCACTGGGATGTGTAGCTCAGCAGAGGGCTGATCTTCTTCGTCTCAGCTCCCGTGTACGTGCTCCACTCTTCTCTGCACTCGCTCACCTCCCTTGGAGCATGCCTTGGGGCTCCTCCCTGAGTTGCCTCATGGGCCAAGGGCTCACTCTCTCCCAGGAGTAGACGACCGCACCTTCATGTCCCTCCTCAGGGCCCACAGGGTGCATTCTTATTACTGTTAAAGTAGTTGAAAAATACCAGGTAGTTGTGAATGAAGGCTAATGGCAGCAGGAACCCAGCATGGGTTCCAGTTGAACTGGAAGAAAATAGAGAATAAAGGAACTACCAGGCCAAAAAAAAGAAAATTAAAATCATGAGTGGTGTTGAATAAGTTCATAAAAAACAGTTGTTTACCCTTTAAAATACCGTATTTTTCGCTCCATAAGACGCACTTTTTTCCCCCAAAAGTGGAGGGAAAATGTCTGTGCGTCTTATGGAGCGAATATTAAAAAAAACAAACAAACCAAAACTAACTACACCCCCCCCCCCACCCTCCTGACCCCCCAAGACTTGCCAAAAGTCCCTGGTGGTCCAGCGGGGGTCCGGGAGCGATCTACTGCACTCGGGCCGTCTGCTGCCAGTATTCAAAATGGCGCTGATAGCCTTTGCCCTTACTATGTCACAGGAGCTACCGGTGCCATTGGTCGGCCCTGTCACATGGTAGGAGCAATGGATCGCCAGATCCATCTTGTGCTCCTACCATGTGACAGGGGCCGACCAATGGCACCGGTAGCCCCTGTGACATAGTAAGGGCAAAGGCTATCGGCGCCATTTTGAATAATGGCAGCCAACGGCCCAAGTGCAGGAGATCGCTGCTGGACCAACAGGGACTTTTGGCAAGTCTTGGGGGGGGGGGGGGGGGGTCAGGGGGGTGAGGGGTTGTAGTTAATTAAATTTAAAGGGTTGGTATGGGGAATGGGGACCAAAAAAAAATTGTATGCCCTCCCCTAATTTGCTCCATAAGACGCACAGACGCCCGGAACAGAACCGGTTTAGCACACCATTTTTTTATTTTTTTTAAATTTTCCTGCTCTAAATCCTAAGTGCGTCTTATGGTCAGGTGCGTCTTATGGAGCGAAAAATACCGTAATACTCGAATTAGGAGACATGCCATGAGTCTAATTGATAGCTAATTTTAAATATATGGAAGAAAGTATTTTTTCAGTTGGTGCACAACTAAGTTGTGGAATTTATTGCTGGAGAATGCAATCAAGGTAAAGGTTTAGCTGGCTTTTAAAAATTGTGGCCACATTTTGTGTAGAACAGATCCATTAATAATTATTAACCAGGTAGACCTGTGATTTTCCACCTTTTCTAGGAGTGAGCAATAGAGGATAGATCTGCCAAATATTTTCACTAGACTCAGACTGGCCAATGCTGGAGACAGGACACTGGACTTGAGAACATAAGAACATGCCATGCTGGGTCAGACCAAGGGTCCATCAAGCCCAGCATCCTGTTTCCAACAGAGGCCAATCCAGGCCATAAGACCCTGGCAATTACCAAACACTAAGAAGATCCCATGCTACTGATGCAATTAATAGCAGTGGCTATTCCCTAAGTAAACTTGAGGCACCAATGATCTGACTCAGTATATACAGTATGTAATGGAAAATTCTAGTGACTCACACATGCATCTGAGAGGAAGGGGCACCACCAGTACCTCAATACTCTGACTGTGCACACAATCCTAATAATATCAGTTTAGTTTATTCACATTTAAGTGTTTAATTTTGAGTATATGTGAATGTGATTGTTTCGTGATTGAGAGAGTCTCTGGAGTTGGTCTGCAAATGGCTTGTTGAGCAGATGTCCATTACCTGCTATTAAGTTCACTTAGAGAATAGCCACTGCCATTAGCAACAGTAACATGGAATAGACTTAGTTTTTGGGTACTTGCCAGGTTCTTATGACCTGGATTGGCCACTGTTGGAAACAGGATGCTGGGCTTGATGGACCCTTGGTCTGACCCAGTATGGCATTTTCTTATGTTCTTCTTATGTTCTTATGTTTCCTTACAGGTTGGTTTTGTTTCTGATGATAGCTTTTTGTTTTCTGTAGGAATCGAGCATACTATGGTAAACAAGCCAGCCTCGGGAGAGAGTGTGGAAGTGCCATCAGCAGCTGTGATGCTTCACCCTGGGTGTGATGTTGATGATCGTGTGCTGGTGAATCCTGCCATCTCAAGTCCTCCATCTCCGTACTCTGATTCTAAATTTAGCAGTGAGGGTGTGGGCCTGCTGCCTCGCCCTCAGGCCGTGGGCTCATCCAGTGCGCTGTCTGCAGAATGTGGCATATCAGAGCCAGGCTTCCAAAGAGCCGTTACTAACAACGTGGAGGAATTGGAAGGTAGTAACTGTGAGAACTTGCTGCAACCCTCGGAGTCACCTAACAGTGAATTCTCACGGACGAGGAACAGGCAGCCACCAGCGGATCCTGCTGGGGACATCAGGAACCCTCAGACCTCTCCTATCTAAAAAGAAGTCCAAAAGGAAACCTTTTGCAGGTTCCCTATTTATGTATATGTGTGTTGGAGCCCCAGAGCAATCTGGGGAAAAAAAATGCACAAACAGAAAAACATTTTTGCTGTGAAAGTGCAGCCAGGAAGTGCAGACAGGAGTAACGGGATCGCACTCTTCCAGCCCAGCTTCTCGGCTTTTTGATGCATTCTTGCAAGTTTTGTTAACACAATTGTTAGGATAATCATATTATACTAATACTGAAGAGCTTCCTGGATGTCCTGGTAAACTGTATCACCTTGTAGTTTTTCTTGCCATATTTTGTGTTAAGTCAGTTAACAATAATAGCAGCAGTTGGAGACTGGACAGAATTGGTCTTTTAATAGCAAGGTGGCTTCTGCATCGTGCAGGCTTTTCTGCCTCTTCCATTTCTAGCGCACCCTGAATTTCTGTTTTAGAAAAGGAAAAGAATCAATCATGCCTTCAAAACAATTTCCTACCTTAAGGTAAATAAATCTTTGCCAGAATCAAATGTTTCTGATGATTAAAAAAGAAGGTACGGTGCTGGATTCTGTGTGCATGTGAGAGATTTACAGAGGAGAATGGATATTTGCTCGCTTGCTTTGAGTGTCACATAAAATAGCTGCTGCCTTAAACAGCACTAATAATCACATGAGTGAAGCAGGGATGATTTCTCTTCATTGACATTTCATTGTTTGATAAAGTTCATAAGGAAAGATATCTACACAGTTTATTATAGACCAAGGCTCTTATGCATCTGCTTATCTCCCACTTAGACTCCCAATGGCACTTATTAATCAAGGGTTATTGCCAGAGGCAAAGAATAGTGCTGGTCAGCTTATGTGTGCCGGGCCTAAGCCCCGGGGCTTTACAAAAGGGGTGGTCCGGGGGCGGGGCCAGAGGCCTTCGACAGAGCGGCCATTGCCACTGTGTCGGAGGATCGTGTGCCGGCAGCTGGCCGGCGAGCGCAACTTGCAGCTGCCCGGAGGCAGGCACAAAAGGTAAGACAAAGAACAGGGGGGGTTAGAGCAGGGCTAGGGAGGGGAAGGGGTGGGAAGGTCAGGTTAGGGGGAAGGCAGCGCGGCTCTGTGCGCTCAAGGTGCACAATTGTGCAGCCCCTTGCGCACGCTGACCCCTGATTTTATAACTTGTGCAAGTTATAAAATTGGGTGTACATGTGCGCGCGCTGGGTAGCACACATACATGTACACCTGCGTGCACCTTTTTAAAATCTACCCTCTGTGCTTTGTCTGGCAAACGCTGCAGGTGAAAGGCATGCTATACACAGAGAAGCAAGACTCACTTTTATTACACTCCCTTTCAGTTCCTGAGAGCCTCTATCAAGGCATTGCATCTTCATTCTTCAGGAAACCATAGACCCGTGAGTCTTATCTATGCAGGGCAAAATGGTTAAAAACAATATTACTGACCACATAAATAGGCTGGTTTAATGGGGGAGAGTCAACATATTTTTTGGAGGGTGTAAATAAACATGCAAAGGTGAACCAGTTGATATAATGGATTTGGATTTTCAGAAGACATTTGACAAAGTTCCTCATGAGACGACTCAGGAAATTGGGAGGTCATGGGATCAGAGGCACCGTCCTAATGTGGATTGGTAACTGGATAAAAGACAGGACTAAATGGTCAATTTACCAAAAGGGGAAAGGTCATTAGTGGAGGCCACAGGGTCTGGATTGGGACCTGTGCTATTTAGCATAATCATAAATCACCTGGAGAAAGGAATGACGAGTGATGTGATTGGATTTGCAGATGATACAAAAGTGTTTTGAATCATTAAAATGGCAGCAGATTGAGAAGAACTACAGAAGGAACCAGTGAGACCAGGAGAATGGGCAGATGCAGTTTAATGTGGAGAAGTGTAAAGTAATGCAAGTAGGGAAAAAAATCCCAACTACAGGAAAACAATGCTGGGTTCAGTGTTAGGAGTCGCCAGCCAGGAAAAGGAGCTTGGAGTCTTTATAGACAATACCATGAAGTATTTGGCTTAGTGTGCTGCACTGGTCAGAAAGAGAAATAAGAATCATTTGGAAAGGCGTAGAGAAAAAACTGAGAATATCATAATGCTTTTGTGTAGATCCATGGGTTGATCGTACCTTGAGCAGAACTGTGTACAGTTCTGATCTCCCCATCATAGCAGACATAGAAGAAGTACAGAGGAAGATGGCAGAAATGATCCCTTATGGAGAAAGGCTAAACAGATTAGGGCTCTTTAGCTTGGAAAAGAAATGACTGAGGGGATAAAATTGAAATTTATAAAATCATGAGTGGGGTGGAACTGTTAAATAGTGAACAGTTATTTACCCTTTCCAACAAAATTAGGACTAGAGGACACTGCATGAAACAGATTTAAAATGAATCGTAGGAAGTAATTTAGTTACCCAATGCATAATCAAAATTATTGGATCTGTTGCCAGAGGGATATGGCCAAATGAACTGGCATAGTGTCATTCAAAAGAGGACTGGACACCTTTCTGAAGGAAAAGTGCCAAAGCCGGCCCTTATTCCTGGGAGGAAGACCAGCTGCTGGGGATCTGTGCAGAATACGGACCCAGCATGGCACTGTCTTATCTTCTTCTCAGCCTAAAACGTAATCTTTAATACTTAGCATTATTAGGCATTTTGAGAAACTGTTTTGATGTGACCCCAGCTAGCAAATAATTCCTCTCCGGAGTGTTTTTTTTATAAATATAGCAGAGATGCTTGAAAAAAAGTTCGTTGATGTGGCACATCTTCTAGATAGGATTTTAGATAGTGCTGGGGAGGAGCAGGCTGTCCTGGTACATGTAAGTACCAATCACATAAGAAAGTGTGAGGTGAAGGTTCTGGAGGTCAAACTTAGGATGTTTGGTAGGAAGCTGAAATCCAGAATCACCAGGGTAGTCGTCTTGGAAATGTTCTCTGTACCACGTGCAGGACCCCCAAAGGCAAGCTGAGCTCCGGAGACTCAATGCTTGGATGAGACAATAGTGTAGAAAATGGGCCTTTAGATTCTCTCTCCCAAGCACAGACCCCTTTCCTCTCTCTCTATCTCCCCCCCAGACACCCTTCCCACCCAGACGCCCTTCCTCTCTCTCGCTCTCCCAGACACAGACGCCCTTCCCTCTCGCTCTCCCAGACACAGACGCCTTCCTTTCTCTCTCCCAGACACCCTTCCCTGCCAGACACAGATGCCCTTCCTCTCTCTCACTCTCTCCCCCAGACCCAGACGCCCTTCCTCTCTCTCTCTCTCTCCCCCAGACCCAGACGCCCTTCCCTCTCTCTCTCTCTCTCCCCCAGACCCAGATGCCCTTTCTCTCTCTCCCCCAGACCCAGACGCCCTTTCTCTCTCTCTCTCCCCCAGACCCAGACGCCCTTTCTCTCTCTCTCTCCCCCAGACCCAGATGCCCTTCCTCTCTCTCTCTCTCTCCCCCAGACCCAGACGCCCTTCCTCTCTCTCTCTCTCTCCCCCAGACCCAAATGCCCTTTCTCTCTCTCTCTCCCCCACACCCAGACGCCTTTCCTCTCTCTCTCTCTCTCCCCCAGACCCAGACGCCCTTCCTCTCTCTCTCTCTCTCCCCAGACCCAGATGCCCTTTCTCTCTCTCCTCTCCCCCAGACACAGACGCCCTTCCCTCTCGCTCTCCCAGACACAGACGCCTTCCTTTCTCTCTCCCAGACACCCTTCCCTGCCAGACACAGACGCCCTTCCTCTCTCTCACTCTCTCCCCCAGACCCAGACGCCCTTCCTCTCTCTCTCTCTCTCCCCCAGACCCAGACGCCCTTCCTCTCTCTCTCTCTCTCTCCCCCAGACCCAGACGCCCTTCCTCTCTCTCTCTCTCTCCCCCAGACCCAGATGCCCTTCTCTCTCTCTCTCTCCCCCAGACCCAGACGCCCTTCCTCTCTCTCTCTCTCCCCCAGACCCAGACGCCCTTCCTCTCTCTCTCTCTCTCCCCCAGACCCAGATGCCCTTTCTCTCTCTCCCTCTCCCCCCAGACCCCAGACGCCATTTATCTCTCTCTCTCCCCCCAGAAGACCCAGATGCCCTTCCTCTCTCTCTCTCCCCCAGACCCAGATGCCCTTCCTCTCTCTCTCTCCCCCAGACCCAGATGCCCTTCCTCTCTCTCTCCCAGACCGATGCCCCTTCCTCTCTCTCTCTCTCTCTCTCTCTCTCTCTCTCCCAGACTGACGACCTTCCCCTCTCTCTCTCTCTCTCCCAGACCCAGACGCCCTTTCTCTCTCTCTCTCTCCCAGACCCAGACGCCCTTCCTCTCTCTCTCTCTCCCAGACGCCCTTCCTCTCTCTCTCTCTCTCTCTCCCAGACGCCCTTCCTCTCTCTCTCTCTCTCTCTCCCAGACGCCCTTCCTCTCTCTCTCTCTCTCTCTCTCCCAGACGCCCTTCCTCTCTCTCTCTCTCTCCCAGACGCCCTTCCTCTCTCTCTCTCTCTCTCCCAGACGCCCTTCCTCTCTCTCCCAGACGCCCTTCCTCTCTCTCCCAGACGCCCTTCCTCTCTCTCCCAGACGCCCTTCCTCTCTCTCTCCCAGACGCCCTTCCTCTCTCTCTCCCAGACGCCCTTCCTCTCTCTCTCCCAGACCCAGATGCCCTTCCTCTCTCTCTCCCAGACCCAGATGCCCTTCCTCTGTCTCTCCCAGACCCAGATGCCCTTCCTCTCTCTCTCCCAGACCCAGATGCCCTTCCTCTCTCTCTCCCAGACCCAGACGCCCTTCCTCTCTCTCTCCCAGACCCAGACGCCCTTCCTCTCGCTCTCCAAGACCCAGACGCCCTTCCTCTCTCTCTCGCTCTCCAAGACCCAGACGCCCTTCCTCTCTCTCTCGCTCTCCCAGACCCAGACGCCCTTCCTCTCTCTCTCGCTCTCCCAGACCCAGACGCCCTTCCCTCTCGCTCTCCCAGACACCCTTCCCTCCCAGACGCCTTCCTTTCTCTCTCTCTCTCTCCCAGACTCCCTTCCCTCCCAGACCCAGACGCCCTTCCCTCTCTCACTCTCCCAGACGCCCTTCCCTCTCACTCTCCCAGACGCCCTTCCCTCTCACTCTCCCAGACCCAGACACCTTCCTCTCTCTCTCTCTCTCCCCCAGACGCCCTTCCCTCTCGCTCTCCCAGACACAGACCCCTTCCTCCTTTCCTCTCCCAGACACCCTTGCCTCTCGCTCTCCCAGATGCCTTGCCTTTCGCTCTCCCAGACACAGACCCCTTCCTCCCTCTCCCAGACACCCTTCCCTCTCACTCCCAGACCCCCTTCCCCCTCGCGCTCGCCCAGGCAGACCCGCACGCCCTTCCCCCTCGCGCTCGCCCAGGCAGACCCGCACGCCTTTTCCGCTTGCTCTCTCCCAGAACACCCTTCCCTCTCAGCGCACGCAAGCTAGAGGTTGAGTCTTTTTGTAGAGAAGCAACAGTGAAATATTGTTGTTGAAAATGAGTCAGCCGAAGATCACAGCAGGTTGGATGTAGAAGGAGTTGGAATTAAACTGGAAATAAGTTCTTTAAGATAGATTGTCCATAGGCTGAATCTTGTCGTCCTTGTTTGTCCAAACAGTAATGAGCTGCAAAGGTGTGAAGAGAACTCCATGTTGCTGCTTTACATATGTCAAGGATTGGCACTGAACGATAGTGTGCTACTGAGGTTGACATTGCTCTTACTGAATGTGCCTTTACTTGCCCTTGGAGAGGAAGGCCTGTTTTTTCATAGCAAAACTGTATGCATTCTGCTAGCCAGTTGGATAGAGTGTGTTTACCCACTGCTTTACCCGGTTTGTTTGGATCATAGGAAACAAAAAGTTGATTGGATTTCCTGTGGACTGCAGTGCGGTTTAAGTAGAAAGATAATGCACGCTTACAGTCCAAGGTATGTAAGCCACTATATATTCATAAGTTCTCATGCTCCAGTTTTTCTGTCCTTTATTTCCTGGCTACTCTAGCCCCCAAGTTCTTGCTCCCTGTTATTTGTATCTGCGCCTCGGCCTTCCTGTTATATGGTTTTGTTCAGTTAATCCCTAAGTTCGATGTAAACCGGCCTGATATGAAGCTTGTAATGAAGTTCGGTATAGAAAAAATGTTAAATAAATTAAATAAATTAAATAAATTAATTAAATAAATAAATAAATAAATAAATGTAAGGCTCTTTCTCCTTGGTGAGAGTGAGGCCTAGGGAAGAATATGGGTAAAACTATGGATTGGTTCAAGTGGAATTCCGTAACTACCTTGGGAAGGAATTTTGGATGTGTACGGAGAACCACTCTGTTATGTAGGAATTTTGTATAGGGTGAGTATGTGACAAGTGCTTGTAACTCACTAACCCTTCTAGCTGATGTAATGGCTATAAGGAAGATAGTCTTCCATGTGAGAAATTTAAGATCACAAGAATCTATGGGTTCGAAAGGAGAATGCAGGAGTCTTGTTAAAACCAGATTCAGGTCCCATTCTGTGACTGGTGGCCGACTTGGTGGTTTAAGTTGAGTTAAACCTCTCATAAATCTACTGACAAGAGGTTGTGAGGATATAGGTGCATCTCCCATCTTGTTATGGTAAGCTGAGATTGCACTTAAATGTACTCTTACAGATGAAGTCTGAAGACCAGATTCTGAAAGATGGTATAAGTAGTCTAGTAGAGAAGTGGTGGGGCAAGTGAAAGGATCAATATTCTTTTGTCTGCACCACAAAGTGAATCTCTTCCATTTCAAAGAATAGTTCTTTCGTGTGGAAGGCTTACGTGAAGCTATAAGCACTTGAGATACATTGGTTGAAAGATTGAGTGGTTGTAAAATCAAGCTTTCAACATCCATGCTGTCAGGGATAGGGATTGAAGGTTGGGATGGCGCAACTGACCCTGATCCTGAGTTATGAGAGTGGGAGCTACTCCTAGACGAATTGGATCCCTGACTGAGAGGTCTAGAAGTGTGGGAAACCATACTTGTCGAGGCCAATATGGGGCTATGAGAATCATGGTCCCCCTGTCCTGTTGTAGCTTCACTAGAATTTTGGTTATGAGCGGTATTGGAGGATACGTGAATAGAAGGCCTGAGTTCCAAGGGCGAGCAAAGGCGTCCTTGGCTGGCTGGTTCTTCTGTTTGTGTAGAGAACAGAAGTTTTCCACTTTGTGGTTCAGATGTGACGCAAAGAGGTCTATTGTTGGTTGCCCCCTACGTTGAAATATCCTGGTCACTACTAAGGGATCCAGGGACCACTCGTGTGGTTGGAACTGACAACTGAGTCGATCCGCCACTACGTTGTGAATGCCTGCCAGATAGGTGGCCCGGAGAAACATTGAGTGTGTTAGGGCCCAGGCCCAAATCTATGCAGCTTCTTGACAAAGGAGATACGAGCCCGTACCTCCTTGTTTGTTGATATACCAATGGCTACTGTGTTGTCCGTTTGGATAAGAACAGTCTTGTGTGAAAGGCAGTCCTTGAACGCATGCAGTGCATAACGTATAGCTCGAAGTTCCAGGAAATTGATTTGAAATGTTGCTTCGAGTTTCGTCCAGGTACCCTGGGTTTGGAGATTGTCTATGTGAGCTCCCCAACCCAAGGTGAATGCATCTGTAGTTAACGTTACCTGTGGGACTGGTTGTTGGAAGGGTAGGCCCTTGCGCAAGTTGTCCTTGTTCGCCCACCAAAGTAGAGATGAATGTAGCTGGTGGGTTACTAGGATTGGAGAGGACAGTGGTTGAATGGCTTGGATCCATTGTGATCTTAAAGTCCATTGAGTTATTCTCATGGCTAGCCTTGCCATAGGAGTGACATGAACTGTGGAGGCCATATGGCCTAGTAGGGTTAGAAACTGATGAGCTGTTACTTGATTCCTTGAGTGAATCGAGTTTGCCAATAAGGATAGTGTTTCTGCTTGATCCTCTGGTAGAAAAGCTTTTGAGAGGATGGTGTTCAATTCTGCTCCTAAGAAGTGGAGTAGTTGAGATGGAGTAAGATGGGACTTTTGGTAATTGATGAGAAAGCCCGTGGAGTACTGTAATTGTGTGATTGAGAGAAGAAAGAGCTCCTTCTTGAGATTGACTTCTGATGAGCCAGTTGTCTAGATATGGGAAGACGTGGACACCTTGTTTGTGTAAGTGTGCTGCTATTACTGCCAGACATTTGGTGAATACTCTGGGAGCAGAGGCAAGTCCGAATGGCAGAACTCTGTATTGGAAATGTTGATGACCCACCATGAAGCGCAGGTACTTGCGATGAGGAGGGAATATTGGAATGTGAGCATAAGCGTCTTGAAGATCCAGAGAACAAAGCCAATCTCCTTTTTGAATAAGTAGAAGCATGGTGTCTAGAGAGACCATCCTGAACTTTTCTTTCTTCAGAAATTTGTTGAGATTTCTGAGGTCTAGGATGGGACGTAGGCCTCCGGTTTTCTTTGGAATGAGGAAATAGCGGGAGTAGAATCCTCTGCCCTGCTGAGACCGGGGCACTGGTTCTACAGCCCTGGCTTTTTCAGAAGGGTGGATAATTCTACCTGTAACTGAAGTATATGATTTTCGTTGAGATGAATTAGAGTCGGTGGAAAATCTGTGGGAATTGAAAGGAAATTCAGTTGGTATCCTTGAGATATTATGGAGAGAACCCATTGGTCTGTTGTTATTGGTATCCAATTGTTGTAAAATTTGGATAATCTGCCACCAACTGAGAATTCTGGTCAAGGATTTGAAGATAGGCTGAGGTGAATTTTCAAAAACCCGCAGCAGGACCAGTTTGTGGAGCAGGTTGGGGCCTAGTTGCCCTTTGCTGACGTGTTTGTGGTCTCTGCTGGGTTCTGGAGGGTCTGGGTCTAGATGCAGGAGGGTAATATCTCCTTTGACGATAGAAAGGCCGTCTTGTGTCTTTCCGTGGAGGCCTTACGGGTAGGATGCACAGAGGGGTCCTGTGGGAGGGAGGATAGTTGTCTCAATGTTTCTGTGTGTTCCTTTAATTGAGACACAGCTTCCTGCACTTTGGATCCAAATAAATTGTCTCCTATGCAGGGGAGGTCAACTAATTTATCCTGGAGCTCTGGCCTAAGGTCTGAGGTCTTGAGCCAAGCCCACCTTCTGGCACTAATGCCTGATGCAGCTACCCTTGAAGCCGTCTCAAAGCCATCGTAGGCAGCTCTGACTTCGTGTTTTTCGGCTTCTAAGCCTTTATTAATAATAGTTTGTGCAGCCTCCTTATATTCATTTGGAAGAGATGGAATAAATTCTTCAATTTGTTTCCATAAGTTCCGTTGGTATTGGGTGATGTAAAATAAATAGGATGAAATCCTGGAGTTCAACATTGCACCGGGAAAGACCTTGCGACCCAGGGAGTTCAAAAACCTATGGTCCTTTCCTGGAGGATTTGTAGAGTGGACTCCTGTCCTTTTAGACCTTTTCTGTGCTGATTCAACAACTACTGAATGGTGGGGTAGTTGTGATTTTTGATATCCAGGAGTGGATTGCACTAAGTGGTGTCCACCCTTTTATTTACTGGAGAGACAAAATAGGGATGTTCCCAAAGACGATGCTGTAGTTGTAGGAGAACATCATGTATGGGAATTGCCACCACCTGTTTTGGAGGGTCAACGAATTGCAAAACCTCCAAGGTCTGTTGTCTCGAATCCTGCTCTGATTCCAATTTAAAAGGGATAGAGTCAGCCATCTCCTGCACAAATGTGGTAAAAGTAAGATCTTCTGGAAGAGATTGTTTTCTAGGATGTGGTGGTGATGAATCAGACATAAAGGCTTCTGATGAAGTGTCTGAGGCAGTGTCACTTCATGTATCATATTCTGGAGTTTTTGGTTGTGGTACTGCAGGTTTAGGTAGAGGAATAATACCAGAAGGCCCTGGCAAAGGGTCTTCAGGAGAAGAGTCCTCTTCTCGTGGGTCAGTTGGTAGAGAATCCAATAAATCTTGGTATCTTTTTTGTAAGAGAGAATATAGTGCTGCTTCTGAGGATCCTGGAGCCCCAGAAGGAAGTGGCACCGTTGATGTAGTCTTTGGCATCGAAGGTATCGGTGTTTTTGATGTCTATTTAGTGGGTATCATTGATGTACCACTTTTCTTTTGTGATGGTGCAGCAGTAACGATAGGCACCGAGATTGGAACCGATGATGTCATCTGAATCGATGTAAATCCCAAAAAAAAAGGAGGCATCGGCATCGACTGTGTAGTCGTGAGTGGCATCGCTGCGAGCGGCATCGGGGATTTCCCCGGCATCAGGAGTGTACCCGGCATCGGTGGCGTCGCCGGTACTAAAGCTGTCATCGGTATCAGTTGTACCGGCATCAGTGACGTCTCAGGTAGAGAGGAGGTCACCGGCATCGGCGATATCTCCGGCAGTGGCATAGTCGCCGGTAGATTTTCTTTTATTGCCTGCAGTACCGCTTCTTTGAATGCCGTCAAGTCTTGTGGTACTGGGGGAACGCTCGGCACCGGTGTAGGCGGAGAGAGTATTACCTGCGATGGTGTAGGTTCCACCGAAGGAGGCCTAGGTGATGGTGAGGTATGTTTGTGTTTCGGCCACTTTTCGGTCGGTTCCTCCTGGGAGGGAACTGACGGCGATGTCGAGGCATGACGATGCCTATGTTCAGGTTTAGGCCTTACCTTGGTCTCCGATCGCACCAATACCGTCGACGGTGTTGGCGAGGTTTTGTCCCCAGTACCATCCGGTCGACGTTTTTTTCAAGAGAATTTTCTTGGTAACTGCCGCCGGTGAAGATTTTGATGAAGTAGACGGTGAAGGAATAAGTTGCAGGTGAAAAAGTTGATCAATTTTTTCCTGCTGAAGATTTCTTCCTTTCGGTGTCATTTCCTGACATTGCTGACAGGAAGAAATATCGTGGTTTTCACCTAAACAGACGATGCACTCTAGATGCGGGTCTGTGACCGACATGGTCTGATTACAGGCCGGGCATTTTTTGAAGCCTGAGGCCATGGTGATATCAACAGCCATCGATGAATGAGAGAAAAAATGCCATCGATGAATGAGAGAAATGCCATCGATGAATGAGAGAAATGCCATCGATGAATGAGAGAAAAAATGTCTGAACCAGACATTCAATAGTTGGCCTTCATTCCTACTCGGTCTGGCACTCCATTTCTCAAAGAAAAAATAAATGGACTCAGAGACATTAAGGTTAAAACACCGTCCTTAAGTTTTAACTTGTACACTCTATGGTAATATTATTTTACCGGCCTATCTTCCTTCCAGCTTGTTGCAAGCTTCCAAGTTCTCTCCCCTTGTTGATTGTAACTTTTTGACTTACTCCTACTTATTGTTATCTTTCGTTTACGTGAATTTGTTACTCTTGTTTTTCCCTTTGTTAAATTGTAAACCGATCTGATATGGTAAATTTACTATGAAGGTCGGTATAAAAAACTGTTAAATAAATAAATTAGCGTTTTGAGTTAGAAACGCTGAAAAATATCTCACCAGCCGGTGAGATAGGAAAAGAGTGAGATCCTGTGAGGGAGAGAAAATTTTCAAACAATGACTATTCAGTCAGAACTGAGTAAATCTCAGAGGGCTCTGATGTCCGCGATGTGTATAGCAGCGCAGAAAAACGAAGACTAGAGTGAGACCCCTGTGGCAGAGAATATCATGGCATGCTGGGCATGCTCAGTGGCCTCACAGTGCCAGTCAAAAGTTTCTAGAAACTTTGACAGAAGTTTTCCCGCAATTGGGCTCTGTCAGTGACGTCACCCATATGTGAGGACTAGCATCCTGCTTGTCCTGGGATAAACTTCCCTTCAACTTATCTGTTTTATATGTCCATTTACCATGTCCATGTCCCAACAGGGCCTTGTTTTGAATCCACAATTCTTCATCAGGGGACGTGGTGTTATGTCCGAGTAGTTGGTATCTTCGGCATTTTACTGAATTATACTGGCCATTTATAATCCACGTCCCCTGATGAAGAATCGTGGATTCGAAAAAAGTCCTGTTGGAACATGGTAGATGGACACACAAAACAGATAAGTTGAAGGGAAGTTTCCTCATGGTTTAGATTTCGGCTCATTAAGAAAGTGTCGGCATTTTTGGAAAAATTCGACGTTATTTCAAGAAAATTGTCAAAAAATGTCTTTAAAATAGCGAGTGACAAATGTCACAAATTTATTGAATCATTTTTTTGATTTTACACATTTTTCACTATAGACTTGTGCACGCAAAGCAAATTCAGAAATATTCACCATGGGTGGTGGGAGGAGGTTGGTTAGTGATTAAAACCATAATACACTGCTAGATACAGTGATATAATGAATTTATATGAAACCTTCCTCTTATCTCCTTAAAACTTTTTTCATGGCAAATTGCTTTTGCTTAATATAGATAAAATAAATATAAAAAATTGGATAGACATGTTCATCTTATGAAGTTATTTGGAGATAGTAAAGAGTTTAACTCTAATATCTGAGGTGATATCGTGTTGCAGTGATTTCCTAAGAGAAGACATCCTGGTACTCCGTATACTGAGATGGGTAGGGTAAGAGATGTAGCCATCAACGTTAGACGAGGGCCTGGTATAGTCGGGAAGCAAGACTAAAAGCAGCGTGGACTCCAGGCTGCTATTTGCAAAGTATCCCAGTGGTTGGTCGGAAAGTGTTTTTGAAGCCACGGTAGTCCTAGAACAATAGGGTGGATGGCCTTCTCTAAGACTAGGAAGGAAATCTCCTCCGTATGAAGGACTCCGGTACAGAGCATTATCGGTGCAGTGGATGCCGAAACACAGCCAGGAAGCGGTGTGCCATGAATAGACGAAATCTGAAGTGGGGGATTACGAGGAACCACTGGGAGTTGTAACTGTTGAACCAAATCAGACAAGATGAAGTTCCCTCCAGTTCCAGAATCGACAAATGTGAGGGTGGAAAAAGTTCCCCTGGGATATTCGAGGGTTACAGGTACCATACATTGAGGGAAGGTCCAAAGAAACAAACCGGAAACCGATCCAATATTGCAAGTAGCGACCAAACGGAGAGGATCGGTAGACACCAAGTGAACTTTATTGAAAAATTGCCCGACTCAGCCCGAGTTTCGCTCAATTCTGAGCTGCTTCAGGGGCTAATATAAAAACAACATAATAAATATAACAAAATAAACATCTATGTCTGATTAAAAATATACAACAATGAAATGAGGTTTCAATTATTCAAAAAGTCTCTCAAAACTCATAGTCTCTCAAAGGTTATAGTCTCTTCAAAAATTATATTGCCACGGGACGATAAACATATATTTTCAAAGCGAAAACCAGCTTTTATATGAATAAAATATCTTTTTGATACTTAGCTTCTAACCGGGATCAGGGTTAAAATCCCGACGTGATCACGTTTCGAACCAATAAGGTCCTGCTTCAGGGGTTGAATCTTCTCAATCCTTTGTGCTAGAGCTACACAACCTTCATTCCCACTGCGGCAAAAACAAATTGACGTTTTCTCTTCAATTATTCTTCGGCGGTCCGTGGTTTTCGCTTTGAAAATATATGTTTATCGTCCCGTGGCAATATAATTTTTGAAGAGATTATAACCTTTGAGAGACTATGAGTTTTGAGAGACTTTAAATGATTAATTAAATAAAGTAATGTGACCTATCCTTTATGGGGTCTGATTGTCATACAGATCCCTTTGATATCGGTCCTACAAAACTTGTCCTCTAAATGATTTATAACTTTGGACATGACGTGTTGAATTTTGAATAATTGAAATCTCATTTCATTGTTGTGTACGCGTACTTTTGGTTTCTGGATATTAGGGCTTATTGTTTGTGATTAAAAATATAAACAGATATAGACATATATACACCACACAGACATTATTGGTTAAATCATAATAGATGATGACAAATATGATTTAAAGAGGAAATGTAGTTGGCCCATAGCTATAGTATTATTACACTGTGGTCACATGTTTGTTGATCCATATCAAGAATAGTTGTAAGTATCAGCAACCTTAAGCTATCATAATGATATTAAAGGATTATAATATGAAAAATTAAAAAATATAAAATAATAAAGGGAATAAATAACAGGTACTTATATGTCTAATATAAATTAATAAAAATGAAAACGAAAATAAAACGACGACTATCCTTTGAAGTCGGTGGTATCTGTTAACATTAGATTCAAATAGCATCAATTCAAGTAGCGTGCTCATCCACATCTATATAATGGCAAACAGGAATAAAAGATTTGTGATATGGGAGGGCAGTGATGACTAAACAGTCAATTTTACATGAGAATAAAAGAATCAGATAACACTAAATCAAAATCTATTACCTGTTGTTATTGTTCAACCTTCAATGTCAGACCAGAGTATACTGCAGGAGTAACTCCTTTACAAAGCCTTTTAAAGCCCAGTGTTTAAGTGCCAAATCCAGCCTGTGACCAGGGTTGTTGGAGACTGGATGGTAACTAGAGTGGATTATTCCGAAATAAGTTAAAGATTAAAAACAACCTATATAAAAAAAACCTTAATTTAAAAAAATGGGAAGGGGGAACAATAAAAAGAACAGAGTATGCCTAGTCTACAAAACATAATGATAAAAATATATTATAAAACTATGGGATTGTCATATTTTTTGTTAAAAATCATATTTCAAACTCGCCTCAGCGGTTACTGCTATCAACCTGGATGTGTGTGGTGGACATGCTCGCTTGCCGAGGCCATTTACAAAATAGACTAGGCATACTCTCTTCTTTTTATTGTTCCCCCTTCCCCTCCTTTTTTAAAATTAAGGTTTTTTATATAGGTTGTTTTTAATCTTTAACTTATTTTGGAATAATCCACTCTAGTTACCATCCAGTCTCAAATAACCCTGGTTTTGATTTAGCGTTATCTGATTCTTTTATTCTCATGTAAAATTGACTGTTTAGTCATCACTGCCCTCCCATATCACAAATCTTTTATTCCTGTTTGCCATTATATAGATGTGGATGAGCACACTACTTGAACTGATGCTATTTGAATCTAATGTTAACAGATACCACCGACTTCAAAGGATAGTCATTGTTTTATTTTCGTTTTCATTTTTATTAATTTATATTAGACACCTGTTATTTATTCCCTTTATTATTTTATATTTTTTAATTTTTCATATTATAATCCTTTAATAACATTATGATAGCTTAAGGTTGCTGATACTTACAACTATTCTTGATACGGATCAAAAAACATGTGACCACAGGGTAATAATACTATAGCTATGGGCCAACTACATTTCCTTTTTAAATCATTTTTGTTATCATCTATTATGATTTAACCATTAATGTCTGTGTGGTGTATATATGTCTATATCTGTTTATATTGTTTAATCAGTCATAGGGGTGGATTTATCAAAATGCGGTAAGTACCGCATGCGATAGCAAAAGGGGCGTGTTTTATGCTAATAGCATTTATCGCAATTTGCGCTGATTACCTGTGCGAAGAGCTAAGTTAGCGCAAATTGCAATACCATTTCAGATTCTGCGATAAGTGCCAGACCTGTTGTATTTCCGTAATTCATCCACCAGGGGACCATTGTTAATGGTCCTAGACACGGGGGGGGGGGGGGGGGGGGGAGAGAGAGCCTGGCCATAATATCATGGCCCATAGGTAGGTATTTGTATCCCTATGGTAGGCCCACCTAGTAACTTGAGGTGGGGTTTAGTTATGAGTGTAGGGCAGGGGTGGGCACTTCTGGTCCTCGAGGGCCACAAACCAGTCTGGTTTTCAGGATATCCTTAATGAATATGCATGACAGAGATTTGCATGCAGTCTGCCTCAGTTGTTTGCAAATCTATGTCATGCATATTCATTAGGATATCCTAAAACCTCGACAGGTTTGTGGCCCTCGAGGACTGGAATTGCCCACCCCTGGTATAGGGGGTTAGGGGCCACTTTGACATTCTACGTGACACATACGAACAGAACAGTGGTCTCTTGTGAAGATCTGATGGCCTCCGGAGTGAGAAAACTCACTCCAAGATGAGATTTGGGCAATGTTCTCTCAACCTAGCTTGATGGACTCTCTACCTGGGAAACATCAAGCTAGGTTGAGAGAACATTGCCCAAATCTCATCTTGGAGTGAGTTTCATCACTCCGAAGGCCAGCAAATCTTCACAAGAGACCACTGTTCTGTTCTTAGGTGTCACGTAGAATGTCAAAGTGGCCCCTAACCCCCTACACTCTTACCTAAGCCCCACCTCGAGTTACTAGGTGGGCCTACCATAGGGATACAAATACCTACCTATGGGCCATGATATTATGGCCAGTCTCTCTCTCTCGCTCTCTCTCTTTCTTTCTCTCTCTCTCTCGACTTGTCAATTCACCTGAAATAGGACTTACGGGGGACATCGCAAATGGCAATGAAACCTTACCGCACGGTCACGGCAGCTATTGCACAGCCTAACGCAATCCGAAGAGGTGTAGTTAAAATCGGCGTTATGGCTGTGCGATAGCTCTTCGTAAACAGGCTAACCCAGCCCACTCTCCACCCCTAACTCCTATTTTCTGAATTTGCATCGCACCATATGATGTGGTGCGATCGCATGTGTTAAAGGCCTATCGCATGCGTTAACGGGGCTTTTCGCATGCGAAAACGCCTTATCGCATTTGATAAATGACCCTCTTAGATGTTTATTTTGTTATATTATGTTGTTTTTATATTAGCCCCTGAAGCAGCTCAGAATTGAGCGAAACTCGGCCTGAGTCTGGCAATTTTTCAATACAGTTCATTTGGTGTCTACCAATCCTCTCCGTTTGCTCACCATACATTGAGGAGCAGACTTGATGCAGCCTAGGGATAGCTCCCCGATGATGCCTAGGCTCTGAATTTTTCCGGCCGTTCAACGCATTGGGCGAAGAAATGCCCTTTATTCCTGCAGTACAGACAAAGGCCTAGCGAGCGTCAACGTCTCCTCTTCTCCTGTGAAAGGGAACTTCTTCTCAGTTGCATGGGTTCCACACCCTGACTGCCCGAAGAGGTCAAAGGAGAGGACATAGGTCGAGAGAATGCAGGCGCCAGGGTAACTGGTATTTGAAACGTTTTCCCCTCTCGGGACCGCTGTTGAAGCCTGAGGTCGACCCTTCCTGTCAGGTCTATTATGCCGTCGAGATCATCTGGAAGGTCCCTTGCCGCTAGCTCATCTTTAATTCAAGAGGACAATCCCTCCAAGAAAATACTGTGAAGACTACCCTCTCTCCAGTCCAAATCGGTTGCCAACGTGTGGAACTCGACTGCATTTTTGGCCAGAGGACGGGAACCTTGACACAGGCGCAGCAATTTGGTCGCTGCCGTAGATTTTCGTGTGGACTCTTCAAACACGTGTTTGAATGTGGTTACGAACTGTTGAAGATTATTCAGAATGGAATCATTGCATTCCCATAATGGAGAAGTCCAGGCCAGAGCCTTTCTGACCAGTAAGGATACGATGTAGCTAGTTTTCACTAGATCCGAGGGGAACTGGGTAGGTAGTAGAGTAAACCGTATGTAGCACTGGTTAAGGAAGCTATGGCACTGTTTAGCATCACCTGAATACTGGGGTGGAGCTGGGAGATGTGTAGAAGCCGCCAGGCCAGGACTAGGAACCGGAGCGGGAGGCGCCACCGGAGGCGTGGAGTCCAACCGATTTGCCAATCTCTCTACCGTGGCTGCCAGAACATCCAAGCAGTGTTGCTGCTCCTGCTGCAGCCACTGGGCAATGCCAGGAATGGCCTGAAGGCCGGCCAGGTCCGCCGGGTCTAAGGCCTTGCAAACTGTTATGAATGTGGACCCTTGGGTGGGCTAGAAGATGATGATGCAGCGCTGAAGGTGGACCCACAGCAGAGTCGTAGCCGGAAGGCGGACCAGACCCAGGGAACCAAGAGGATCTTCACTACTGGAAGCCCAAGATCCCCATGGGAGGAGCCCTTGGGGACCCAAGCTGCTTGGACTTAGGCACGGTCACCTGGGGACGAGAGTCCAAAGAGAATCCCGAAGGTCATGAATCAGGAGAGGAGTCGGAGCTAGTAGATCAATAAGATCTTCACCATTGGAAGCCCGAGATCCCTGGGAGGAGCCCTTGGAGGACCCAAGCCGCTTGGTCATTAGGAAAAGGAAGCCAAAGAGGAGTCAGTCGAGGCCGACACCAAGGAGACAAAACATGGTAACAGACCAGGAGTCGGGGTAGGCGGCAGTCAGCAGAACCAGAGACAAGCCAAGAGTCAAGACAGGCAGTGAAGCAGGATACCGGAGAACGGACCAAGGTCAGGAGCCAGGAGACGAGCCAAGGGCAGGCAGGAATGGAAGCAGGCAAGGATGAGCTGGAACTGGAACAAGGCTGGAACGAGCAAGGACCAAGAACAAGCTGCAACGAAGACAAGCAACTAGAAGATTCAGAGCGAACCTCGCTGCAAGGCAAAGGAGAGTCTGAGCAGGGTTTAAATAGTTAGTGTCTGACGTCACTTCAGAGGAGGAGTTTGATTTTCCCACGCTGGTCCCTTTAAATTAGGAGCCCCTGCGTGTGTGCGCGCCTAGGGGGCAGAGTTACCAGCCGATGGAGGAAATGGAGGAGCTCGGCCACCGCGGAGAGGCCGGACTGTGGGCCAAGAAGGGCAGGGGGCCGCCGGGAGTCACTCGGGAGCCGATGAGAAGGAAGGTAGGAGCCTGGCCGTGGCACCACTCGGCCAGGAATCGTAACATAAATCCTCTTTTCTTCATCCCCCCTGCTGTTGAAGCAGTGAGCTGCGCTGGATATGTATTCCAAGTGAAGTATCAGGCTTAATTGATTCGGGGTAGTAACTGCCGCAATAAGCAAGCTACTCCCACTCTTATTTGTTTTCCAGCCTGTGCAATTCAGTCCTTGTTAGTTGTCTGAGTATAAAACCTCTTTTCTTCATTCCCCCTGTCGTTAAAGCAGTGAGCTGCGCTGGACATGTATTCCAAGTGAAGTATCAGGCTTATTTGGTTTGGGGTAGTAACCGCCGCAACAAGCAAGCTACTCTCCCGCTTATTTGTGAATGCAAATCCTTTTTTCCACATTTTCTCTTGCCGTTGAAGCATAGAGCAATGTTGGACTTGCATTAACCATGTGTATGTTTATTGAATAAGGGTATTAATCTCCCGGTAGTAGCCGTTATTCTCACAGGACAAGCAGGATGGTAGTCCTCACATATGGGTGACATCACAGGATGGAGCCCAGTCACGGAATACTTCTGTCAAAGTTTCCAGAACTTTGACTGGGCCCTACTGGGCATGCCTAGCCTGGCACTAACCCTGCAGCCAGCAGGGGTCCCTCTTCAGTCGTCTTTTTTCCGCGCAGCAGTAGCCACGCGGTTAAGGAGCTCTGCAGAAATTCCTGACAGGAATTTTCCTCATGGAATTACTAAAATTTAATTTACCCCACAGGAGTCCCTCCTTCAACTTTTTTCAAGCCGCAGTACTCCGGTAAGTTTTTTACCTGTTTTCCGTCTATTTCTATTACCATCGAGTTTGGCCCTCACGGCCGACTGGCCGTCGACCGTACCATGGCTCAATTTTTTCATGGCCATGGCGTCGGGGTTCCGCCGGTGCCCGGACTGTAATCGCACCATGTCCATCACAGACCCTCACAAAGTCTGTTTAATGTGTGTCGAAAGTGAGCACAATATCCTTCTCTCTTGAGCCGCGATCGGTGGAAGGCCTGCGCTATCGGCGCCGAGCCCCGCCGGGGGAAGGCCTGGGCTTCTCGCTCCCCACCCGGGGAGAGCTCGGCGACGACTAGCGCGGCAAAATCCGGAATAAAAGTCCACCTCTCCAGCAAGCGTCCAGCACTCATCCAGCCGCTCCAGCATTCGTCCAGCAAGCGTCCAGCACTCATCCAGCCGCTCCAGCATTCGTCCAGCAAGCGTCCAGCACTCATCCAGCCGCTCCAGCATTCGTCCAGCAAGCGTCCAGCACTCATCCAGCCGCTCCAGCATTCGTCCAGCAAGCGTCCAGCACTCATCCAGCCGCTCCCGCATTCGTCCAGCAAGCGTCCAGCACTCATCCAGCCGCTCCAGCATTCGTCCAGCAAGCGTCCAGCACTCATCCAGCCGCTCCAGCATTCGTCCAGCAAGCGTCCGGCCGCTCCAGCATTCGTCCAACAAGCGTCCAGCACTCATCCAGCCGCTCCAGCATTCGTCCAGCAAGCGTCCAGCCGCTCCAGCATTCGTCCAGCAAGCGTCCAGCACTCATCCAGCCGCTCCAGCATTCGTCCAGCAAGCGTCCAGCCGCTCCAGCATTCGTCCAGCAAGCGTCCAGCACTCATCCAGCCGCTCCAGCATTCGTCCAGCAAGCGTCCAGCCTCTCCAACTTTCGTCCAGCAAGCGTCCAGCACTCATCCAACCTTTCCAGCAATCGCCCAGCCCCTCCAGCAAGCCATAAACATTCATACAACACAGACCCCACAAATGGCCCCATTTTTCACAATTCCAATTCTCCAACATAATACTCCACCTAAAAGAATTTCTGTCCGACATGCCCAACAACACAACTTCAAATCCCTCTCTTCAATTTTAGTCTCTCCTTCCACACAACTTCTAGGCCTCACCCTTTTCTCTTTAAGCTTCTTCAATGCTCAATCCCTTACAAAAAAGTCTGTAATATTGAATGACTACCTCATCGATGTAAAACCGGAGATATGTGCAATTACGGAAACATGGTTAAAACCAGCAGACACAGCAATAATTAATCAACTACCTACAGAGGCGTATGACTTCTTCTCGCTACCTCGTCATAAAAAAAAGGGAGGAGGCATTCTTTTAGCAACTAAAAAGGACCTCAGATTCTCGCTACAGCAATCCAATCCCAACTCAAAACTTGAATTCGGCTTCTTCACCTCAGACAAGCTACAAATCCTTCTCGTATATGCCCCCCCAGGACTCTTGGAATCAGATGCCTCACCACTGGTTGAATTAACCTCTTCCCTCATCAACTTTGACTCGCCAGCCATCATTCTAGGGGATTTCAACATGCACGTTGATAACCCTACTCCATCACCTAACTGTGAAACTCTCCTCACTGCTCTCACAGCGCTAGGCTTCACTCAAATAGTTAATAAACCCACCCACAAAGCCGGCCACACGTTAGACCTGATCTTCGTTAACGCTGCAATCAAGTCAGTTTCTACACCTAATTGCACAAAGGTCCCGTGGTCAGATCACTATCTCATAACTACTTCATTCTCTATTAAAGATACCAACCCGGCTTGCATTCCTTTGCCCTCCTTCAAATACAGGAAAACTTGCTCCCCTGAAGACCTTAATAATCACCTATCTCCACTACTCCACCAACTGGACCTTACTGATCCGAACGCAGCACTTCAATCATGGAACACAATCACCGAAACTATAGCCAACAAGCTATGCCCGCTTATTACAAAAAAACCACACCAGAATTCCTCCAAAAGACAGCCATGGTTCTCAGCAGAATTAAGAAAGCTCAAACTCCAACTAAGACAAAATGAGGCTAAATGGCGCAAAAACCCAGGAACCATCACCCTTTCAATCTACAAATCATCTCTGCATCAATACAAATCAAGCACCCTAAGATCCAAGAGGGACTACTACGCCTCGAAGATACACGACCTTATTTTCGATGCCAAAGCCCTCTTCAGCTATGTAGCCAACCTCACACAAATAAACCAACCTGAGATTACACATGACCAAGCTCAATCAAAAGCAGAAGAACTAGCTCTTTTCTTCAACAACAAAATCAATACTCTCCTATCGCAGCTCCCCACGAACCCCACTGTTCCATTAACTACTCCTCAACCCTCAAGCAACTACACTCGGTTAGAAGAACTTGACACAATTTCATCCGCTGAGATCCAAGGAATTCTTAGGAAAATGAAACCATCCTCTCATCCCTCGGATCACATCCCAACCAAACTACTACTAGCAATTCCAGAATCTATCTCCAAATCCCTGGCAGACATCATAAATTGCTCCCTCACACAAGGACTCTACCCGGACAACCTCAAACTTGCCTCACTCAAACCCCTTCTCAAAAAACCAAATCTCGACCCAAACGATCCTAACAATTTCAGACCGATAGCTAACCTCCCATTCATAGCCAAGATAATGGAAAAACTGGTAAACTCACAACTCTCAAACCACATTGAAGACAACAACCTTCTATTTCCATCACAATACGGATTCCGTAAAACCTTAAGCACGGAAGCCCTCCTCATCTCTATGACTGACCACATCATCCTAGGATTAGACAAAGGACAAGCCTTCCTTCTGATACTACTCGACCTCTCGTCTGCATTTGATACGGTCAATCACTCCCTTCTCATCAACCAATTATCAGCCATAGGTATTTCAGGCACTGCCCTATCATGGTTCAGAACCTTCCTCAGCAACAGAGGTTATAAGGTCAAGATTCATAATAAAGAATCCTCTCTACACCCCGCAGCCATAGGAGTCCCTCAAGGCTCATCCCTGTCTCCTACCTTGTTTAACATTTATCTGTTACCCTTATGTAAACTTCTCACTGACCTCAATCTCAAACATTTTTCTCTACGCTGACGATATTCAGATCCTGATCCCCATCGAAGAATCGCTCGCAAAAAACAATGTTGCACTGGGAATCCTGCCTCCAAAACATCAAACAACTTCTTACAAGTCTCAACCTGATACTAAATTCATCAAAAACGGAACTTCTACTCATCCACTCCAGAAAACAGCTCCATCACATACACTCATCCTACCGTACCAAGCACTACACAAGTGAGAGATCTAGGAGTTCAAATTGACAATCACCTAAATCTGAAAGCTAACATCAACAAAACCACCAGAGACTGCTTTTACAAGCTCCAAGTGCTGAAAAGAATACGACCTCTCTTCCACACACATGACTTCAGAACGATCCTACAATCAATCATTTTCGCAAAGCTGGACTATTGCAACACCATCATGCTTGGTCTCCCTTCATCACACACCAAACCATTACAAATGGTACAAAATGCCTCCGCCCGTATACTCACCAACACCAGGAGAAGAGAACACATAACACCTATCTTGATGGACCTCCATTGGCTGCCCATCCACTTCAGAATAATCTACAAGGCCATTCTCACCATTTTCAAAAACATCCATCAATTAGCCCCAATCGATCTCCATATTCCCCTCCGATTACACCATTCCACAAGACCGACAAGAGATGCTTATAAAGGATCACTTCAAGTACCTCCAGCCAAGACTACCAGACACATCACGCTTAGAGATCGGGCATTCTCCACAGCCGGTCCAACATTATGGAACTCCATTCCCCCGGATCTTAGAATGGAACCCAACATCTCAACATTCAAGATAAGACTCAAAACGTGGCTGTTCACGCAGGCCTTTCCTAACTCCAACCCCATCTAATCTCCCTTCACACAACAAGCTCCGCTAGTATCAGCGTTAACAGCCACCTTTCAAAATGTTATTTATACTTATATTTTACTATCTAATCTTCATTTCCCTTCTCATTCCAAGTTATTGTTTTCCCTTGTTTTATGTAACTGCTTTTCTGCACTTTTGTTAAATGGTAAAGTTTCACCCCTGTTTCTTGTGAACCAGCATGATGGGACCACCGTCTTGAATGTTGGTATATAAAAAACTTAAATAAATAAAAATAAAAATAAATAAATCCTAACCTGTACCAAATGTGCCCTTATGACACCAAAAGTCACAAGGCTAGAATGGAGAAGATGGAGCTTCTCTTCCGTGCTCAAACCCCGACGCCGTCCATTGCATCGATGTCGTCAGAACCGGCACCGTCAACTTCGCGCCAGCATCGACCTCCAGCCGGTGACCATCCGACATAGACGACTTCTTGACCTTTGTCACCCTCTACTCCCCCTCAGAATCGAGGGGATCGTAGAGATAAACATCGCCATCGAAAGTCTGGACCATCGAGGGAGCGAAATCATTGACCTCACCATCGTCTGAGTCGCCATCAAAGAAACCCCGTCCAGAAAAGGCACCGTTCTTTTCGGCGACCGGGTCACAGAGGCAACCCTCACCTGACAGGTATCGGGAGCTGCGACTCCGCCTTTAACAGTGGTCCCTCCGGCTATGCCTCTGCCTCCTTCTGTTCTGGAGCCGGGGCTGCTTGCTCCAGGTCTCTGAGAAGAACTGGACTGGATGGTTCAGGAGGCCATCGACAAGGCGATGCATCGACTCCAGGTTCCTCCGACACCGGTACCGATTGCGGAACCGACCACTGACCCAATTCCAGCAGCGTTGGCACCGCTGCTCTTGATGGAAGCGCTTATGGCCGCTTTTCCACCAATGGTCACCCGATGGCTCCGGTGCCCTCCCCGCTTGCGTTGTCATCGGGAGGAGAAATACTGTTCTGCATCCCTCTTTCGGGAGTTCTGCCGATGCCTCAGCCATCGATGCCGATATGTCTGTCAGTGCCACCGATCCACCCATCAGTGCCGACGCGTCCATCGGCACCACCGAGCCATCCATTGATGCCCTCGATGCCTGCACCGATGCCTTCATCGGTGCCTCCAGTTATTCCTTCGGAGCCTCGACCAGGACCTTCAGGGATCCCACCGCCCCGTCCTCTTCTAGTCCTTACAGGAGCAGGTGCTGATCCCTACGACATCTGGACTGAAGATTCTTCACCAGACACCGATGATTTGCCTTCACCGTCACCTACTGAAAGTAGAAAGCGTTCTCCTCCAGAGGACCTTTCCTTCATAAATTTTGTGAAGGAGATGTCTGAATTGGTACCCTTCCAATTGCAGACTGAACAAGATGACAGGCATCAAATGATGAAGCTGTTACAATTCCTGGATGCTCCCAAGGAAGTAACCTCCATCCCTATCCACCAGGTTCTTCTAGATCTCTTCAAAAAGAACTGGGAACATCCTGGCTCTGTGGCTCCACTCCACAGGAAAGCTGCCACCAGCTATCTCGTTCAGTCAGCTCCAGGTTTTTGCAAACCTCAATGGATCACCAATCTGTGGTTGTCGAATCTGCCCAGAAAAGAGCAAGGAGAGCAAAACCTCACACTTCCTTTCCCCCAGGCAAGGAACAAAAATTTCTAGATGCCATTGGTCGCCATGGCTTCCAAGGATCAATGCTCATCTCCAGAATTGCCTCTTATCAGCTCTATATGACCCAATATAATAGGGTCTTATTTAAGCAGGTACAAGACTTAACAGCAATTTCAAGAGCAACTTCCAAACCCTAGTCAACAAGGGTTTTGAGGCAGGCAAGCATGAGATACGATTATCTTATGATATCTTTGACACTGCAACCAGGGTATCTGCAGCTGCTATCTCCGCAAGACTATGGGCCTGGCTCAAATCTTCCGACCTTCGCCCTGAAGTTCAGGACAGATTGTCCGACCTCCCCTGTGACGGAGACAATCTGTTTGGCAAGCAAATTCAACAGATGGTGGCGGAACTAAAGGACCATCATGAGACCCTGAGACAGCTCTCTCTCATGCCTTCCGAATACTCTTCAAAACAGCCTTTTAGAAAAGACTCTAAGAAGTCATTCTTCTGCCCGAAGAAGTCCTACCCGCCACCAACTAGAACCCGTTCTACGAGACAGTTCCAGAAAGCCCAGTCTCATCAGACATGGAAACAAAAACCACAAACAGCCCCTCAGCTGGGCCCTGCTTCTGGTTTTTGACTCTCTGGTTTTTGACTCAGCCAGCTTCCATTACCTCACATACCAGTGGGAGGTCGATTGAGTGCCTCCTGTTGTTGAAATGGCACAATCACCTCAGACCAGTGGGTCCTAGCAATAATTGCTCAAGGTTATCGTCTGAACTTTCCATTCCACCGGACTCCCCACCTTTACCGACGTGGAGAACATCCGACCACTCACTGCTCCTGGAGCTCCCTTCTTCTCCAGTCCAGAGCAATAGAACCAGTGCCATACTCACAACAAGGCCTAGGGTTCTATTCCCGGGACCTTCTAATCCCCAAAAAATCAGGAGGCATTCGTCCAATTCTGGATCTACATGCCCTCAACAAGTACCTCCAGCGAGAGAAGTTCAAAATGGTAACCTTGGGCTCTCTTCTTCCTCTTCTACAAAGAGGAGACTGGTTCTGCTCTCTAGACCTCCAGGACCCATACACTCATATCGCGATAATTCCATCTCATCGCAAATACCTGAGGTTTTTAGTAGGCCCCAAGCACTATCAGTACCGAATGCTTCCATTCAGCCTTGCGTCTGCACCACGAATCTTCACAAAATGCCTCATTGTAGTTGCAGCCTTCCTCAGAACTCAAGGTGTTCACGTCTACCCCTATCTAGACAATTGATTAATCAGGGCTCCCACGCAGCAAGCTGCTCTGTCGTCCCTACATCTTACTTTACTCACTCTAATTTCACTCTGATTTCTCGTCAACTACGACAAATCCTGCTTAGTCCCATCTCAAACCTTATCGTTCATTGGGGCAGACTTGGACACCTTGCAGGCAAAGGCTTTCCTGCCTCGACAGCGAGCCCTCACTCTCGTGTCTCTCGCACACCAGCTGCAGTCTCAACACCCCACAACTGCACACTGCTTTCTCATCCTCCTGGGACACATGGCGTCCTCAGTTCAGGTCACCCCAATGGCCCGCTTGGCCATGAGAGTCATGCAGTGGACTCTAAGGTCACAATGGACTCAATCCATTCAGCCCCTGTTGACCATTGTCCACGTAACCGACTCACTCTGTCTGTCCCTCGCCTGGTGGAAAGATCAGATCAATCTCCTCCAGGGCTTGCCCTTCCAGGCTCCAGACCCTCAAATAACTCTCACCACTGATGCTTCCAACCTCGGATGAGGAGCCTACGTGGCCGATCTGCAGACACAAGTATCTTGGTCTCCAGAGGAAGCCAAACACCAAATAAATTTCCTGGAGCTGCAAGCAATCACATATGCTCAGGGTATTTCAGGATCGCCTCTCCAATCAAGTCATCCTGATCTAGACGGACAACCAGGTGGCCATGTGGTACATCAACAAACAGGGAGGGACGGGCTCCTACCTTCTGTGTCAGGAAGCTGCACAGATATGGGCGGAGGATGTACCTCAGGGCCACCTACTTGCCGGGAGTGGACAATGTGTTGGCAGACAAGCTGAGTCGCACTTTTCAACCGCATGAGTGGTCTCTCAACCCTCAGTAGTGAACTCGATCTTCCACCAATGGGGTTATCCTCAAATAAACCTCTTTGCATCACCTCAAAATCACAAAGTAGACAACTTCTGCTCTCTCACTCGCAGCCAACACTATCAGCCAAGAGACGCGTTTTCCCTCTCATGGGCAACTGCTCTCCTACACGCTTTCCCTCCACTTCCACTTCTCTCAAGACTCTCGTGAAGTTACGTCAGGACAAGGGAACCATGATCCTGATAGCACCCCACTGGCCGCGCCAAGTGTGGTTTCCAATACTTCAGGATCTCTCCATTCGCAGGCACATTCCCTTGGGAAAGGACCCGCTTTTAATCACTCAAAACGACGGGTGCCTACGCCACCCCAATCTTCAAGCCTTGTCCCTGACGGCATGGATGTTGAAAGGTTAATCCTTCAGCCACTTAACCTTTCTGAACCAGTTTCCCATGTCCTGATTGCTTCACGGAAGCCTTCCTTGAGAAAATTGTATTCTTACAAATGGAACAGGTTTACATCATGGTGCTCTTCTCAATCCCTTGACCCCCTTTACCTGTCCAATCACGAAGTTTCTGGACTATCTCTGGCACTTGTCAGAGTCAGGTCTAAAACTACCTCCATCAGAATGTATGTCAGTGTGGAGGCTGCCTTCCATAAAGGTGTTGGGGATGTTCCTATTTCAGTACAACCCCTTGTAACACGTTTTTTGAAGGCTTGCTTCACCTCAAGCCTCCTATGCGTCCTCCGGCACCTTCTTGTGACCTCAACCTAGTTTTGGGTCGGCTCATGAAACCACCATTCGAGCCTCTTCAATCCTGTGACCTTCGATATCTCACATGGAAAGTGATTTTCCTTTTGGCAATCACTTCCGCTCGCACAGTTAGTGAATTACAGGCTCTAGTTACTTACCCGCCTCACACTAAACTTCTGCAGGACCGGGCAGTACTCCGCACTCACCTAGAAAGAGATCTAGGTGTCATAGTGGATAACACATTGAAATCGTCGGTTCAGTGTGCTGCGGCAGTCAAAAAAGCAAACAGAATGTTGGGAATTATTAGAAAAGGAATGATGAATAAAACGGAAAATGTCATAATGCCTCTGTATCGCTCCATGGTGAGACCGCACCTTGAATACTGTGTACAATTCTGGTCGCCGCATCTCAAAAAAGATATAATTGCGATGGAGAAGGTACAGAGAAGGGCTACCAAAATGATAATGGGAATGGAACAACTCCCCTATGAGGAAAGACTAAAGAGGTTAGGACTTTTCAGCTTGGAGAAGAGACGACTGAGGGGGGATATGATAGAGGTGTTTAAAATCATGAGAGGTCTAGAACGGGTAGATGTGAATCGGTTATTTACTCTTTCGGATAGTAGAAAGACTAGGGGACACTCCATGAAGTTAGCATGGGGCACATTTAAAACTAATCGGAGAAAGTTCTTTTTACTCAACGCACAATTAAACTCTGGAATTTGTTGCCAGAGAATGTGGTTCGTGCAGTTAGTATAGCTGTGTTTAAAAAAGGATTGGATAAGTTCTTGGAGGAGAAGTCCATTACCTGCTATTAAGTTCACTTAGAGAATAGCCACTGCCATTAGCAATGGTTACATGGAATAGACTTAGTTTTTGGGTACTTGCCAGGTTCTTATGGCCTGGATTGGCCACTGTTGGAAACAGGATGCTGGGCTTGATGGACCCTTGGTCTGACCCTGTATGGCATTTTCTTATGTTCTTATGTTCTTAAATTCTTACCTAAGGTAGTTTCGGAGTTTCATCTCAATCAATCCATTATACTACCTACCTTTTTTCCCAGGCCCCATTCCAATCCAGGAGAGCAGGCTCTGCATACCTTTGACTGCAAACGGGCTCTAACGTTCTACCTAGACTACAGCTTCCCACAGGAAAAGCACTCAATTGTTTGTCTCTTTCCATCCTATCAAACTGGGGCAGCCTGTGGGTAAGCAGACTCTCTCCTCCTGGTTAACGGACTGCATATCCTTTTGCTATCAGTAAGCAGGCATTCCACTTCAAGACCGTGTTAAGGCACACTCTGTGAGGGCCATGGCGACTTCAGTAGCACACCTACGATCATTGCCGCTGCCTGACATTTGCAGGGCTGCCACCTGGAGTTCTCGCCATACATTTACAGCCAACTATTGCTTGGACAAAGCCGGAAGACAAGATTCCATCTTTGGCCAGTCTGTCTTGCGCACCCTATTTACAACGTAATGTACCAAGACCCTTCCGCCTGCCCGGTAGGGTTCAGGATGCCCTCAGCCAAATTTCATCCCAGGCCTAGTGCCTTGCACGCCTGGGTACATTTGGTGCATACTTGGAAATCCTCAGCTCGGTACTCACCCATATGTGAGGACTACCATCCTGCTTGTCCTGTGAGAAAGCAAATGTTGCTTACCTATAACAGGTGTTCTCACAGGACAGCAGGATGTTAGTCCTCACAAAACCCGCTCGCCACCCCACGGGTGGGTGTCGTGAGGACAGGTTCGTAACGTTTTCTTATTTTATTTTCTGCACTACCTGTAGCTTTTTAACAAGACTGAAGGGGGACCCCTGCTGGCTGCAGGGTTAGTGCCATGCTGGGCATGCCCAGTAGGGGGGCCAGTCAAAGTTCTGGAAACTTTGACAGAAGTGTTCCGTGATTGGGCTCCATCCTGTGATGTCACCCATATGTGAGGACTAACATCCTGCTGTCCTGTGAGAACACCTGTTACAGGTAAGCAACATTTGCTTTCCCGCAAGCCACCCCCATGCCTCTTCTCTCATGCACATCTTCTAGATTTTATGAATCCACAATGTTTATCCCAAGCCCCTTTGAAAATCCTTCACAGTTTTGGTGTTCACCACTTCCTCCGGAAGGCGTTCCAGGCGTCTACCACCCTCTCCATGAAGAAATACTTCCTGACATTGGTTCTAAGTCTTCCTCCCTGGAGTTTTAAATCGTGACCCCTGGTTCTGCTGATTTTTTTCTGATGGAAAAGGTTTGTTGTTGACTTCGGATCATTAAAAACTTTCAAGTATCTGAAAGTCTGTATCATATCACCCCTGCTCCTCCTTTCCTCCAGAATATACATATTCAGGTTCTTCAACCTCTCCTTATAAGTCATTCAATGAAGACCATCCAACTTTTAGGTCGCCCTTCTCTGGACCGCCTCCATCCTGTCTCTGTCCCTTCGGAGATACGGTCTCCTGAACTGAGCACCAAGGACCTGTACAAGGGGATAATCACTTCCCTTTTCTTACTCGATATTCCTCTCTCTATGCAGCCCAGCATTCTTCTGGCTTTGGCTATCGCCTTGTCACATTGTTTCGCCGACTTCAGATCGTTAGATACTATCACCCCAAGGTGTCTCTCCTGCTCCTTGCACATCAGCCCTTCAACCCCTATCTAATACATTTCTTTCGGATTTCCACACTCCATATGCATGACTTTGCACTTCTTGGCACTGAATCTCAGCTGCCATATCTTCGACCAGTCTTCCAGCGTCCTTAAATCCCATCTCATTCTCTCCACTCCTTCCGGTGTGTCCACTCTGTTGCAGATCTTAGTATCATCCGCAAAAAGACAAACCTATTCAGAATTCCCTATCCAACACCCTAGCACACTGGAAATCTTGCCTCTCCTCCATAAATGACTTCCTCACACATATCCACCTCGCCCTCAACACCTCTAAAACTGAACTACTCCTCATATCCCCACACCAACCCCCCAAACCCCTAATCTCCAACGACCCTGCCTTTAAAGTCACGTCATCGCAAACACACGTAAGAGACCTTGGGGTTACCCTGGACCAGCAACTAAACCTAAAAAAACATATTAACTCCATCCTCAAAGAAGGATTTTTCAAGCTAAATATTCTAAAAAAGCTGAAACCCCTCCTCCACAACCAAGACTTCCGGACTGTCATTCAGGCCACCCTCTCTTCAAAACTTGACTACTGCAATGCCCTCCTCCTTGGACTCCCCTCCTCCTCCATCAAACCCCTACAAATGCTCCAGAATTCCATTGCTAGAATCATCACTAACACCAAGAAATTTGAACATATCACCCCCATACTCAAAGACCTTCATTGGCTCCCCATCACATCCCGTACCCTCTTCAAAACCCTGTCCATTATCCACAAATCCCTTTACTCCCATAACTCTGACTGGCTTGATGACCCGCTCATCTTTACACGCTCTGACCGGCCCACCAGAACTGTCAATAAAGGTACCCTTACCATACCTTCCCTTAAAAAAGCCCACCTCTCTTCTACAAGGGATAGAGCAATCTCCATCGCAGGCCCCAGGCACTGGAACTCCCTTCCGACCCCCCTTAGACTCGAATCATGCTACGCAAAATTTAGAAAGAAACTAAAGACCTGGCTCTTCCGAATAGCCTACCTCGAATAGACCTCTCTTTCCCGCTCCACCCTGCCCCCTCTGTCCTCTTGACTAACACAATTGATCCACAGCCCTGTATATAATGTATTTATAATGTATTTATAGTTATACTCCATACTGTACATAGTTCATCACAGTTTACTGTCCGCTTCCTTGCCTTCATCTCCTCTGCAGCCTATGCTATGCCCCCTCCCAATACCCCTGTTCATTGTATTTCCTTTCCTCCTTTTTAGTTCCAATGTAAACCGGCATGATGTTTGCATACTAATGCCGGTATACAAAAACCTTAAATAAATAAATAAATAAATAAACCTTACTCTGTACTGGTAGTGAACTGGCCTCACCATAAAGCGGAGGTACTTCCTGTGCCTTGGGAGGATGGCAATGTTGAGCGTAGGCATCTTTGAGATCAAGGGAACAGAGCCGGTCTCCTCTCCTGAGGAGCAATATCAGAGTGCCCAGAGAGACCATCTTGAACTTTTCCCTATGGAGAAATTTGTTCAAGGCCCTGAGATTGAGAATGGAACGTAGGCCCCCAGTTCCCTTTGGTATTAGGAAATACCTCGAATAAAACCCCCGCCCTTGCTGACGACAGGGAAACAGGTTCTACCACTCCCACTGCTAGAAGAGCGGAGAGTTCCGTGAGAAGTATGTCCTGCGTTACCAACCTCCCACAATGGATATGGGGGAAAGTCTGTTGGGATTTATCTGACGTTCAGATGCTACCCCTGCTGATTGCTGGCAAGGATACACCGGTCCGACGTGATGAGTGGCTAGCGGTGGGTGAAGCCAAGAAGCCTGCCCCCTACTGGGAGATTATGTGCTAGGGAGTATGACACACTGACTCATGCTCCCTCGCCTCCAGTCAGTTGGCTAGGCCCTGGGAGTTTGCTATTGACGGGACTGACATCTGGAACCAGCACGGGGCATGTGAGTCTGGGTGGCTGGAGGATAATACTTCCACTGCCAGTAAAAGAACTTCCTGGAACTTGGTTGGGAAGATTTCGTGGCAGAGGAAGGCAGGTCAGAATCACTAGCGGATAGCTATTGAAGGATTTCATGGTGATCCTTTAGCTGGTCTACCGCGTCCCTGACCTTATCCTCAAAAAGTTTTTCCCCTGTAAAAGGGAGGTCAGCCAACTTCTCATGAACTTCTGGAAGAAGGTCGGAGGTACGGAGCCAGGCCATCCTATGGGTGCCGATGCCCATGGCGGCCACCCGGGTTACTGTTTCAAAAACATTGTAGGTCGATCTCGCCTCGTGTTTTCTGGCTTCCAGGCCCTCTTGTACAACAGCAGAGAATGACTCTTGTTGCTGCTGCGGCAGTCATTCTGCAACCTCTTGGACCTGTTTCCATAGGTTCCTGTTGTATTGGGTCATGTATAACTGGTAGAAGGCGATACAGGCGATGAGCATAGTGCCCTGAAAGACCTTCCTACCTAAGGCATCCAGCTTTGTGTTCTCGCCCCGGGGGGGGGGGGGGGGGGGAGGAATGGGTGCAGGAACACTTGGCCATTTTGAGAGCAGACTCCACCACTACACATTGATGTGGGAGATGGTGTTTCTCAAAAGCTAAGGCCTGTTGCATCAGGTAAGTGGCATACGCCTTCCTGTTTATTGGAGAAATTAATATCAGGTGTTCCCACAACCTAAGGAGAAGATCCTTAAAGATGTCATGGATAGGAACAGTCACTGTCTCCTTAGGTGCATCGACAAACTGGAGAACCTCCAGCATTTTGTGTTGTGCATTCTTCTCAGTTGGAAGGGAATAGCTTCGGCTATGGCCTTGCCAAACCCTGCAAAGGAGAGGTATTCCGGGGGAGACAGATGCCTGTCCTCTGGTGGCAAAGGTTCCGCGAGGAGGTCACCAGTCTTCAGAAGAAGACTCGGAAGAGTCATCTCCCCATGGCTCATACGGGCCCTCCTCCTCACTTAGGACCCCAAGGGGCCTGCGTGGGTGAGGCCTGTCCAAACCTTTCGGTCTGGGCACTGAGGGTCCCGAGAGAACTGGCGGCATTGGCAGCAAGGAGGGCGCTGATGGCTGTAGGAGGTCCAATGGCCCGGGCGCAGGCTCGGGGAACTGTGGTCTCGGGACCAAAGCGCCAAACGGTGCCTGCAGTCGGTGCATGTCTTCCTCCTCGGAGGACCCGATGATGGGAATCGCTCCTGAGAAAGGTATCAGTGGCTGTAGGGGAACTGATGGTCCCCGGGCACCAGCTGCGTCTGAAGGGCATCAAGTAGGATGTCCAGACACTCTAGCAGGGCCGACAACAGAGATGGTGTGGGCTCCGGTACTAGTATGGGGGCCTGTACCAGGAGCGATTCAATGCCCCGTAAGGCTCTGAGCACTGCACCGTACAATCCGACGACTCCTGAAAGTTGGTGAAAACAGGACTGATGGAGAAGTACGAGGCAGCACTGGAGTCTCCCCAGAGCCCTGAGGAGGCTCGGTGCCCGGCACCGATGTCTGGGAAGGCCTAGGACGCTTGGGTCTGGTGGAGGATGGGGCCTCCTCACCACAGGGCCCCTTCGGTGGTCACACGACGGCCACCGGTGCCACACTGGAACTGGAGCCATGTGCTGATGGCAACTAGTGGTAATGCTTTCGCGGTTTCGCACAGTGCTCGGTCCGGATTTTCCCTGGTACCAAGGAAGTGGAGGAACTCGATGTCCGAGAAAGTACAGACAGTGCCGAGGACCAATCACCAGCTCTCCAATCCTTGGAAGTAGCTGCCAGGGGTGTAGAAAGGGACAGCATATCCAGCAGTTCCCCCCCCCCCCCCCCAACCCCAGGCATCAGGGATTCTGAAGCCGGCATAGATGGAGTGGACGTTTTGGGGCCAAAGAGTTTTTCCATTTTGTTCAGATGAGCATGACAGCCATGGGGGTCATCTGATCACACAGCTGACACCCTCGGGCATCATGTGATGCCCCCAGACAAAGGATGCAAACCTCATGAGGGTCTGTGATGGACATGGTCCGCGGACACTGGGGGCATCAGCGAAATCCGGATGCCATGAAAACGAGCTGGTGAGCAGTCGATGGTCAGCGATCACAGAGAAGTGAGCTGCCGGGAACAGACTGCGAAAAGGTTGAAGTGGTAAAAGTAACCTGCTGCGGCGAGGGGACACTCTCTGGAGGAAGGGGGACCTGACGTGAAACGAGAGAAAAAATGCTTTAAAAGCTAGAAAAGAGAGCATAAACTAGATAGCTTCAAAAACCACAAGGCAATTAGCACCGTGGAAAAAAAAGAGATTGAAGGGGGACCTTGCATGGATGCACGGATAGTGGCATGCTCAGTATGCCAGTCCAAGCTTCTAGAAACTTTGACAAAATGTTTCCATGCTGGGCTCAATCTGATGTCATCCATCTGTAAGGACTACTATCCTGCTTGTCCTAGGAGAATAAATTCTGCAGTTGTCTTGGTTCTCTCTGTTGGGTAGTGTATTTCAAAACAAAGAGCCAGCCATGAGCACAAAAGAGCTGTCAAAAGAGCTCTGGGATAAAGTTTAGGAAAGGCACAAATCTGGGGATAAATATAAAAAATTGCAAAGTACTTGAATATCCCTCCAAGCACAGTCAAGATGATAATTAAGAAATGGAAAGTTTATGGCATCTCTAAGACCCTGCCTATATCAGGCTGCCCTTCCAAACTGGATGACCAAGGGAGAAGGAGATTAATCAGGAAAGCAGCCAAGGGGCTAATGACAACTTTGAAAGAACTGTAGGCTTTTATGGCCACCACTGGTCAAAGTGTGTATGTGACAACATCCCAAGCACTCCACTACTCTGGCCTATAGGGTAGGGTAGCAAGAAGGAAGCCATTTCTCAAGAAATCCCATCTTGAATCCTTTTTGAATTAATCAAAGGAAAACACAGGGGATACTGTAGCTATCTGTCAAAAGTTTTGTAGTCTGGTGAAATTAAATAGATCTTTCCTGGAGTGTAGCCAGATGGACTCAGAACGAATGGGATAGTATCCGCGTGCTAGCAGTTGGAGACGGATCTGACGTCAGCACGGGGGTATATATATCCCCACAGGAAGCGTAGCAACTCAGTAATTTCCGTCTCCAAAGCAGTTTGGAGTGCCTGCACGCTAGTCGAGCGTGCTTTCCAAGACTACTTTAATTTTTCTCTTTTCTTATAATTCTAGATTCTACTTTCTACTTTCTGCAAAAATATCGAGCCCCGCGCTCCTGCGGTGATACCTGAAGGTCACTCCCCCAGTTGAGCTGCCCGGGGTGATTTCCATGATCCCCCCGGAGGTTAAGTCCTCGGTCCAGTGACCGAATCGCGGCAGGGACACAGCCCCCGGGTGAGGTTCGGGTGAGGCTTACGAGGCGCCTCTGTCCCGGCGTGGACGAGGCAGCGGGTGCATATCCTCAAACGCGGTGGTGAAGGTATTTGCCCGCTCTCCCCGCAGCCGGAGACCGCCTGGGTTCCAGCCGAGAAGCTGGTTCAGGTGAGGCGTACATCTCGTGTTTCGGGTCTCCGAAGGAACAGAGGATCGGTGGCGTGGCACGCCAAGGAGGGCGCCATTTTGTGGGCCTCGTTCAGGTAGGGCGCCGGTAATAGGCGCAGGTTTATTCCTCCTTGTGCGTATATTGCCTTATTGTTGTGAGCATTTCCACTGAGCGTGTATTGCTAACCGCCGGTTACTGAAAGGTATTGCTACACCGCCTGTTGCTGAGAGCATATTGAATGCCACTGAGCATGTATTGCTAACCGCATATTGCTGAAAGCCTATTGAATACTATTGAGCGTATATTGCTAACCGCTTACTGCTGAGAGCTTATTGACTGCCATTGAGCGTATATTGCTGACCGCATATTGCTGAGAGCTTATTGACTGCCATTGAGCGTATATTGCTAATCGCATATTGCTGAGAGCCTATTGAATACTATTGAGCGTATATTGCTAACCGCTTATTGCTGAGAGCCTATTGAAGGCCATTGAGCGTGTATTGCTAACTGCATATTGCTGAGTGCATATTGCATACAATTGGGCTGTTTTCTTGGCCGCCTATTGCTAAGAACATATTGCGCATATTGCTGCTGCATATTATTATTATTGTGCGCCTATTGTATTGAGCGCCTATTGCTGCCGCTTATTATTAGTATTGTGCACCTGTTGTATTAAGCGCCTATTGCTGCCGCATATGATTAGTATTGTGCGCCTGTTGTATTACGCGCCTATTGCTGCCGCATATTGTTATTATTGCACGCCTGTTGTATTAAGCATTCAGCGCATATTTTTCCATTGATCAGAACGCAGCAGCGTCTTCAGTGGCGGCGCTGCCTGCCTCAGGCATTAAAGCCCTTGGCCTCTGCTCTGCATGCCAGCTTAGAGCCACGCGCAGTGAAGAGTCAGACTCCCTATGTGCCCAATGGGAGGAGGCCGTGGGACCCTCAGGCCAGGACCGGTCTCAGCCACGATTTATTGACAGTTCCCCAGGGGCTACCCCGGATTTAGGGGGCAGTCTCGACCAATCAGGAATCCCGGGGGATCTTGTACCCCGGCGATTAGAGGCTGCTTCCATTTCCTGGGTGGATCTCTTTAAGGGGATTCATGCCTTCGTACAGATGCAAACGGCTTTCCATCCAGGCCCTGCAGTTCCTGTTGTTCCTGTGGTTCCTGCGGTGGCTGCGACTGCGGCGGCTGCGGTGGCGGCTCCTGCGGATCCTGTTCCTGGACCCTCACGCCCTTATCGTGAGCGGGACCTCCCGCCGCTGGACAGTCCGGATCAGTCAGACCAGGAGGTCTCACCGGACGAGTCCGAACTCCCGGACGAGGGGGACCTTCCCCCAGGGATTGAGCCATACAGAACCATGAGGCGGTTCTTCCCTAAAGAGGATCTCTCCGACCTGGTGTCTCAGTGTCTGGCGGAATTGGATATTACAGGTCCCAGCGCTTCGGTGCCCTCTGCGCAGAAACCCCTGCTGGAAGGTCTTCGTCCTACAGCCCGCCATTTTCCATTCTTACAAGCGGCACAACAGCTGATAGATTTAGAATGGGCGGCACCAGCGGCTTCCTTCAAAGGGGGTCGGGCTCTGATGAGCATGTACCCATTGCCACCGGCTATCCAGGACCTGCTGGCGTGCCCTCAGGTGGACGCCTTGATTAGCGCTGTGGTCAAGCGCACTACCATTCCAGTTAAAGGGGGGACGGCCCTCAGGGAGCCTCATGACCGGTGACTGGACGCCATTCTGAAACAGACCTTTGAGGTGGCAGCTTTATCTTTGCGGATCGCAACCTGCTGCACGGTGGTGACGCGTGCCTGTTTGTCACAGGTTAGAAACAATGCTCCAGCGGCAGACATGGAGTCCGCTCTTTCATTCCTCACGGATGCTGCATCTGACCTGGTCCGGACAACAGCTAAGGGGATTTCATCCTCCGTAGCTGCCAGGAGGCAGCTCTGGATCCGGAGATGGTCAGCTGATGCACCTTCCAAGACACGCCTCACCAGATTGCCCTTCAAGGGCTCCTTCCTCTTTGGCAGCGACCTTGATAAACTGGCCAGTACATGGGGTGCCTCTCCAGTGCCCAGACTGCCGGAAGATCGGTTCAGAAGGGGCCAGCGCGCCTTTCCAAGGCCCTCCAGGGGCAGGAGTTCCCAGCGCTTTGTTCCTTACAGTGGTCGCTACCAGGCACCACGTCCTCCGGCCAGGAATCAGTCCTTTCGGACCAAGCAGCGCAAGAGGGGAGCGGGTCCGGGCTCGGGTCCCGGCCGCGCTTCCCAATGAGAATCCGCCGATTCATCTGGGGGACGGAGCCATAGGGGGCAGGTTAACCCTCTTCTACCCCAGATGGGTCGAGATTACGTCGGACCAGTGGGTCCTCACCATTATCCGGGAGGGATATTATCTGGACTTTCATCAGCTCCCTCCGGACAAGTTTGTGGAATCTTCATGTCCCATACACAAGAAGGCAGCATTGGAAGCTACCCTGGCGAGGCTCCTGTCCTTGAAAGCCATCATCCCAGTACCTGCCTGGGAAGTGAATTCTGGACACTATTCCATTTATTTCATGGTACCCAAGAAAGGGGGCACCTTTCGGCCTGTGCTGGACCTCAAGTCAGTCAATCGATACTTGCGGGTACCGAGGTTTCGCATGGAGACTCTGCGCTCCGTCAAGGCTGCAGTTACAGCCAGGAGAATTCCTCACGGCATTAGACCTGTCAGGCATACCTGCATATCCCGATCCATTTGGATCAGCGCTACCTACGCTTCAAGGTTCTGGGACGCCATTTCCAATTCCGGGCTCTGCCCTTTGGGTTGGCCACGTCACCACGGACATTCACCAAGGTGGTCGTAGTGGTAGCAGCGGCACTCAGGAGGGAAGGAATTCTGGTCCATCCCTACCTAGACGATTGGCTGATCAGGGCGAAATCTCGAGAGGAGAGCCTTCGGACGACCGACAGAGTAATCGCCCTTCTGGAAAGCTTGGGCTGGGTAATCAACCTCAGCAAGAGCTGCCTACAGCCTTCCCAGTCCCTGGAATACCTGGGAGTACAGTTTGACACCCGGGCAGACACAGTCAGTCTCACTACCAAGAGAAAGTTGAAGCTTCAGCAGCGTATCCAGTATTTGATGGGAGCCAGTTGGCCCATAGCCTGGGATTATCTGCAGGTTCTTGGTCTCATGGCATCCACCCTGGAAGTGGTGCCTTGGGCGAGGGCCCATATGAGACCTCTACAACACTCCCTGCTCTCTCGCTGGAGCCCCCGTCTACGGAACTATTCCACGCACCTTCCTCTGCCAGCCAGAGTGCGGACCCAGTTGCGGTGGTGGTTGCAGTCCAACCACATGAGCAGGGGGTCGAAGATGTCCTCACCCACGTGGACCTTGCTCACCACAGATGCCAGCCTGAGCGGCTGGGGAGCACACTGCGAGGAATTCACCGCACAAGGGCGGTGGAACAGAGAAGAGTCAGCGTGGAACATCAACCATCTAGAGGCCCGGGCAGTCCGATTGGCATGCCTTCGATTTGCTCACAGACTGAAGAACAGAGCAGTCAGTGATGTCCAACAACGCCACCACGGTGGCATACATCAACCGTCAGGGCGGAACCAGAAGCCGACAGGTATCTCTGGAGATCGCCCCTCTGATGACTTGTGCAGAGGCGAATCTTCAGGACATCTCCGCCGTCCACATTGCCGGGAAGAACAATACCACAGCAGACTTCCTCAGCAGAGAAAGCCTAAATCCGGGAGAGTGGCAGCTGTCACCGAAGGCCTTCCAGATGATTGTAGATCACTGGGGAATTCCGGACATGGATTTACTGGCGGACAAGTCCAATGCTCAAGTACCCAGATACTTCAGCCGCAAGTGCGATCCGTTCTCACACGGAATCGATGCCCTGGTCCAGCCATGGCCTCCAGGGACTCTGCTATACGCCTTTCCTCCGTGGCCTCTGCTGGGCGCCAACATCCACAAGATTCAGAAACACCGGGTCCTAGTTCTTCTAGTGGCACCAGACTGGCCAAGAAGACCCTGGTACGCAGACATGAGAAGATTACTGGCAGGGGAGCCTCTTCCCCTGCCCCCTCTCCGGGACCTTCTACGTCAGGGTCCCATCCTCCACGAGGATCCAGCTCAATTCTCTTACGGTCTGGCCATTGAGAGGGCTCGACTGAGGAAAAGAGGTTACTTGGAGCCCGTGATTGATACACTCCTTCGAGCTCGCAAGTTTTCCACATCCCTCACCTACGTTCGCATCTGGAGAGTATTCGAAGCATGGTGCGACACTCACGGCACCAGCCCACATGCGACCACAATCCCTATTGTGTTGGATTTCCTGCAGGATGGTCTTCAGAAGGGTCTCTCCCTCAGCTCCATCAAGGTTCAGGTGGCTGCGCTGTCTTGCTATGGTCCCAGGAGGGATGGCAAGACCATCGCCAAGCACCCAGATGTTTCTCGCTTCCTGCAAGGAGTCAAGCATATTCATCCGCCACTGAAGTGGCCTGTGCCTTTGTGGAACCTCAACCTTGTTTTGGATTTCCTCGCGGGATCCACCTTCCGTCCCCTTCGGGGCCAGTCTCTCCGTTCTCTAACCTTGAAGATGGTGTTCTTGCTGGCTGTATGTTCAGCCCGCCGCATCTCAGAGCTACAAGCACTGTCCTGCCGTGATCCATTTCTCAGAATCACTCCGGAGGCTATCCATCTTCGGACGGTCCCCTCCTTTCTACCGAAAGTGGTTTCACAGTTTCATCTTAACCAAACCATATCCTTGCCGGGGTTGCAGAAATCTGAAGAAGGGCGTTTATTGCACCATCTCGACATTGGCAGATTACTGCCCAGATATCTGGAAGTGACACAACAACTACGAAGGACGGACCATCTGTTCGTCCTGCACAGCGGGAAGAAGCAAGGTGAAGCGGCCTCGCGGCCCACCATCGCCCGCTGGATTAAGGAAGTTATCAGAGCAGCTTACGTAGAAGCCGGGAAGTCTCCGCCTCTACAAGTCAAGGCTCATTCTACCAGAGCACAAGCGACATCCTGGGCTGAATCCAGGATGTTGTCGCCTGCAGAAATCTGTAAAGCGGCGACGTGGTCCTCCCTCCCTACCTTCTCCAGATTCTACCGTCTGGATGTCCAGGCCAGGGAGGACTCAGCATTTGCGAGGGCGGTACTACATGGTCCTCAGGCAGCCTCCCGCCTAGGCTGGGAGTAAAGCTTTTGTACATCCCATTCGTTCTGAGTCCATCTGGCTACATGCCAGGAAATGTTGAGATTACTTACCTGATAATCTCCTTTTCCTTAGTGTAGACAGATGGACTCAGCATCCCGCCCAGCTGCCTGTGTACATGGGTTTCACCGATTCAAGGTAAGCCATGTCTTCTGTTCCATAAGAGCGTACACTCTACCTGGTGTCAACGCCTTCCGGTTGGGAATGCTGGCAGTCTCCAGCTACTATCAATCGGTCAGGGGAATCCTGTTTTCACTTTTCACTGAGCGTCAGTACACACATCCATAACAACTTTTGCAAGGAAGATTACTAAGTTGCTACGCTTCCTGTGGGGATATATATACCCCGTGCTGACGTCAGATCCGTCTCCAACTGCTAGCACGCGGATACTATCCCATTCGTTCTGAGTCCATCTGTCTACACTAAGGAAAAGGAGATTATCAGGTAGTAATCTCAACATTTTTGGCCTGAGTGCAGAGTTACATTTGGCAAAAAATCAAACCAGCACATGACCCAGAGAACACTGTCCCTACTGTGCAGTATCATGTAATGGGGATGTTTATTAGCATGGCCTGGGACACTAGTAGGAATAGAAGGGATAATGAATGAAGAAAAGTTCTTGAGAAAAACCTGCTGCCTTTCACATGTCAGCATGACAGTGACCCAAAGCACCCAGCCAAAGCTACACTGGCTAAGGAACAATAAGGTAAATATCTTGGAATAGCCCAGTCCAATTGAAAGTCCATGGCATGGCTTGATGATTGTTGTCCATCAATGCTCACCAAGAAACTTGACAGAGATTGAAGAGTTTTGAAAAGAAGAATGGTCTATTACTGATAAATGTAAATGTACAAAGTTGGTACAGACCTATTTCAAAGACTCATAGCTGTAATTGCTGCCAAAGATGCTTCCACCAAGTATTGTCTCAGGGAGGTGGAGATTTATCCAGTTGTTGAATTTATTTTGGTTTTTTTGGATAACATATGATTTGTCCTCCAATAAAATATTTTTGGCCCTGAAAGGTGTGGAGTATAGTGTGTGGATGAGTGAAAAACAAATCTTCACTTAAATAATTCCAAGTCTGATGCACTGACATAACGAAATATGAAAAATATTCAAGGTAGTGTAAACGTTCTATTGCTGCTGTAAATTATTCCATTCCCTCCTTCTAGATTAACCCATAATTCTGTCTTCTTACCTCATAAGCCATACAGTTCTGCTGCTTTAATATTTTTTATATATAGCGCTGCTACTCCTCCCTTTCTTCCTTTCCCGTCCTCCTTGAAAATATTATAGACTGGTATAACTATATCCCAGTCATGGTTCTCTGTGTATCACATCTCTATGACCGCCACTATATCCAAGTCAGCCTCTTCCATGATGCCTCTAGATCTGGGGCTTATTTACATAGTAAGAGCATTCGTGTACATCACTTTCCAGATGTTGCCCTTTTTCACCATTTTTCTGTGGTTAATGTTTTACTTATCGTAGGGCTTTGTCCACTCATCCCCAGTGATTCTAGTTGGGAATGAATGGAAGAGTTAGCCTAGTGGTTAGAGCAGTGGGGCTACGAATCGGGGAAACCAGAGTTTAAATCCCACTGCCACTCCTTGTGACCTTGGGTAAGTCACTTTACCTCCGCTGCCTCAGTTACTCCTAGATTTATCAAAAGGCTATAAATGGAGCATAAATAGCGCCGGTGATAAAAGGGGCATGGTTAGGCTAATTTCCCTGCTCCCACATCACATAGGTAATTTCCGCAAGATGTGGCAGATAAGAACATAAGATACATTTATTGCACTCAGGCGCTGATCAATTCACCATAGAGTTTTTATCGCACGTGCTATTTGGAGGAGAGAGAGACTCTGTAGAGGACCCCATGTCACTCTACTATTCATACCACTGTAAGAGGAGGGCACTTTTAACTCAGAGTGGGGGGTGGGGTAGGTTTGGAGGGGGCAGTTTTACATACACAGTAGGAGGTATAAACAGAAAAGTTGATATCAACAATGTAGGTAGAGAGTGCAACAAGCTAGACAGTGCATTTATTTATTTAAAATTCCTTATATTCTGCTGCCTCCAGAGATCAGTTTGGCGTGGATTACAATAAATACATTCATAAAATAGTACAATCTAGACATTTACATTCTATGCCATACAACACATTAATAAAATAAAAAATAAAAACTTTTTTCATCCCATTCTGCATTCCCCTAACTAATATCATTGTACAAATCAACTCCTCTTCTACCTTTCATCAATTCAAACAGCAGAAATTCTTCAGTGATATCAACTTTGCTGTTTGTACCTCCTAATGTGTATGTAAAACTGCCCCCCCCCCCAAAACCCCACTGAGTTAAACGTGCCCCCCTCTTACAGTGGTATGAATAGTGGAGTCTCTCTCTCTCCCTCCATCTCTTTCTTTCTGCTCCGAACGGCATATGCCATAAAAACATTTTCCTGGTAACACGCAGCTACTGTGGGCACAATGCACAGAAAAAAAATGTATATTTCTGGCAATAAAACCCGTGTTACACTCGCATTTGATGTTAGGAGCTGCTCCTTACCATTACCAATGCCTAAACTCCTCCCACTTGCATAGCAAATGCTGTATTTGCACACTAATGCATTTTGCACTGCTTAACACACGCGTTATGGCATTATGTGTGTTAGGGCCTTAACACTAGCATTAAAGCCCTAATGCAAAATGATAAATGACCCAATCAGATTATAAGCCTGGGAGGAGGCTGCCTGCTTCCCCCTCCCCCCCTCCCCCCTCCCTGGGGAATACTGGCTGTGCCAAAGAAACTTACCACTTATTACCTTATATATGATCCGAGAAGCCTAGGAAAGGACAACTGTTTGTCTCGGAATAGAATTTTATTGATCAAAGATTTCAGGCTTAACAGAATAAAATAGACAACATATGCCTCTACAGTCCTTAACACAGCATAGGTTTACGGAGTAAAACTTTGCATCATTAGTGAACTCAGAGCAAACATATCCTAGCATTTGACTTGCTTAGGATATATGAATAAATGTAGCTAGCTAACTACCCCCATAACTTTAGGAGATTACCTTCCATTTTACCCTGGAGCAGTCTCTATGGCTGGAGATCTTGTAGGCAATCTCTGCTGAAGGGAGCATGTATTCTTGGTCCCTGTCGCTTGCTGGGCTCAGGACACTTGGCTAAGCTCTGGAGAAGAAAAGTCAGGTTTGACATGAACATCCAGGTAACAGACAGGATTTTCATATGTGCAGCCTTCCAAAACACTGAGGGGTAGATTTTATAAATTTGCGCACACGCGTACTTTTGTTCGCACACCAGGCGTGAACAAGAGTGCGCGGGATTTCAATAGTTACGCGCATAGCCATTAAAATCCGGGGTCGGCGCACGCAAGGCTGCTCAAAAGCAGCAGCCTGTGCGTGCCGAGCCGCGCAGCCTGCCTCTATTCCCTCCGAGGCCGCTCCGAAATTGGAGCGGCCTCGGAGGGAACTTTCCTTCGGCCTCCCCCCCACCTTCCCCTACCTAACCCCCCCCCCCCCCCCACCGGCCCTATCTAACCCTCCCTACCTTTGTTGTACAAGTTACGGCTGCTCAAAGTGCCACTGTCACTGTCAGTGCCACAGCAGCGAGACGAGCAGATCGCAATCTCAGCGATGAAGAAGCACTTTGACCACAAAAGTCAACGCTCCACCTATAGTGCACGTACAGCATTTTAATGAAGGAGCGCAGTTACCATCATTTACTGAGTACGTTATTACAGCCGAGATATACAAGCACAATCCATGCTTAGAAGTGATTCCCTGATGAAGAAATTCCATTCGAAACATTGTAGTGTCGGGATCGTTACACTTATTGCATGAAGATTTTCACGGAGAGCCTTGGCGTCATAACAGTGAGTTTATTTGGTATAACAATTCCCTTGTATACCATTACTCACTCCTACAGCAGTGGACTTATACTGGACTGATAAGATAGCTTAATGGAATAATATATTAAGCATCTTCCTGGTTATTCACCCAAGCATTCCCGGACTCAGCAGAACAGTCGAGCTCCCTCACCTCTGAATTCCGAGAGCCTGTTCACCAGAAAAATCAACTCTCTAATTAAACAAATGTCATAGTATCTCCGAGGCCCTACGGCCCCCCTCAGACATCGAGACAGTTACCTATAGTTTAAGAATTTGCTACCCGGCTAAAGTTGTTCTTCTTTTTTTGTGTATTCACCCTGTTAACATTGTCAATTAACCCAAGTTCTTAGCTTCCTTTTTAATGTAATGCCTTATTAGCGCAGGTTTTTGTTTTAAATGTAAACCGAATTGATTTGTAACTTGTTACAAGAATATCGGTATATGAGCCCCTAAATAAATAAATAAATAAATCTGGGGTTACCAATGATTATACATTCATTCTGACATCCACATCGTTGGAGTTGGAGCTTCAGAATAAGTAGCCATATAGGCATCCGATTTAGCCTAGTATTGGCACTTTATGAGGTTTCCCCATTTTGATTACATACAATTCCTCCGAATTTGAGCTAGACCCCTCCTTTCTTAAGCAGGGATGAGCTAGCAAGGGAGCTTATCCCTGCTTAAGCTTAACTACCAGATTATTGTGCAAGTCTCAGACATTGATATGTATGACCAATGATGACATAATCATAATGAGGCAATAATAATCAACAATAGACTAATACTAATAATGAATTATAATAGTAGTAATGAAAGGTAGTAATATAATAAATGGAATAATACTGAATATAATCATAATATTGGACAGTAGTAAGGGAATAATAAAAGATAAACTGATAATAGTAAATATAAAAGCATAAGAATACTGTAGTTCTCACACTGCATACAGTAGAAACATGAGGTAGGGTTGAGAATAACAGTTGGATAACTGACATTGCATTTAGGATGGGTAAGGCATAAGTCAAAACATAATCAGTCTGCAAATATCTTCATCTCTGGAATCCTAATTGTAGTTGACAGTTTCTGATGTGGCCTGGTCTACAAACAGTTCTCCAGTGTGTGAATCTTTGTAGTCTGAAAAATATACCAGGTTTTCATTAAAGTTGATTTCATGTTCCTGAAACACATCCAGTATCTCTACCTTTGTGGGAACTGGGTCTGGTTCCGGATAATATAGGGACACTCCCCCTACAGTGACTATAGAGTTCTTAGGTACTATGACTAAAGAATTGTTACTGAGGAAGGGAACCTTACTGTGACATCATGCTGGTTAGAAATAGCTATTTCCTTCAATGGAGTGCTAACAGGGCCAGTGCAAGGGGATTAGGCACCCTAGGCGAACCTTTTGCCTTGCGCCTCCACACCACCCTCCCGTTCATGCCACCCCACCGTCTCGGCCCCGACACCTACCTCATTCTCTATTGTGCCTGCCGAGTGTGTGGTTTTCTGGGCCGCGAGCAGGTTGGGTTCTGCTCGTAGCACTCCTCTTTGCGGCTGCTTGCGGCCCCATATGGCTCGCGCCCAGTGGCATCCCAAGGGTCTCTGGCACCTGGGGGCTAATGCATTTGTGTGCCTCTCCAGCACCCCCCAATCCTTCTTGTACTATTGCTTAAGGCCACAGAAAATCAGTGGCATCTCTAGACAGAAGAATTTTTTTTGGGGGTGGGGGGAGCTAAAATGACATTTCCTCATCTCACCCACCTCCATAGCATGGCCCCCAGCTTTAAAATTGGCTATAAAAAAAAAAGTCTTAATAAGAAAGACCAAAGGTTCTTCTGCGTAATTTTAAAAAGCTGGCCAGTTTCACACCTCTAGTAAAACTACGATTAAAATTATTTGATAGCTTTATTTAACTAATTCTATATGAGAGTGAAGTCTGGAAAGTATACAGGAAGGAAAAGAATGTCAATATAAATCTTGCACCTCCATTTCTGTAACATACTTTGTATCCATGGAAATTAACCCAACAATGGAGCTTGGGTGTTTCCCTTACAACCCATCAAACAAAAAAATGTTTTCAAATTCTGGTGTCACCTCATAGTAATAGCAACACAAGCATCTTCCACTGCCAGACATATTGTAAACTAACACAAAACCTCACAAAAAAGACACTCAAAATCTATACTGCAAGCCGTAACATCTTGTAACATAACAGTAATATCACCAAGGACTCAAACAACAATAACCCTACCTGTGAAAAAGCAGCACTGTAAATATTACACCGAGTCCCAGAATACCAATGCACCAGCGACCGAGGAAACAAAACAACCCCGATTACTATAGATCCCTATGCTAGCAGAATCTCTCATCATGGTCACACACACAGAGCAGAGACAGACCCTCACCAAATACAGAATAAAGGAGCACAAATTAGACAAACTGAAATGGAAACCCCAAGAAGCCAGACTCTGTGTATTAACAATGGAAAAACAGAACCACCATTCCTCCGAAAACAAATAAAATCAAGAAACATAAAGCATCAGTTATAATAGTAAAACCATTCTAATAAAAGAATATTTTAAAACTACTGATAAAGAGAATAATTTTGATTAATTAAAATCAAATACATTTTTTAAAAATTTCCCAAGCACCAATAATATATTTCAAAAGAGCATACATAACAAATAACACCCAGTAATTAAAACTAATAAGGATTTTAAAAAGCCCCTGCTGTCCATGCCTGGGAACTCTTGATTTCCAGTCACTCTGAAATTGTAGAGTATTAGGTTAGGGGAGTGCACAAACTTTCTCCTCTCTCTCACACATACTCACATGTTCATTCTTTCTCTCACACACACACTGTCACAGACACACACATACATGCACTTATACCCACCATAACCTCCCTCTCTCTCACAGACATTGACACACTCTCAGGCTCTAAGACCCTCTCTCCCCCCACACACAAGCTCTCATTCCCCTGGATTCTCTCATACACACACATGCTCTCACTCTCATTGGCTCCCTAACATACACATAAACACACACACTCAGGCAAGCAGGCACCTATTCTCACACAGGCAGACCCTAGGAAGACTCCCATTCATTCTCATACACAGATACAGCCTCGGGCAGGCACCCATACATTCACACACATACACCCCCAGGCAGGCACCAATTCATTCTCACACACACATACACCACACACAGGCAGGCACCTATTCTCACACATACAAACCCCAGGAAGACACCCATTCATTCTCATACACAGACACACTCTCAGGCAGGCACCCATACATTCACACATATACACCCCACAGGCAGGCTCCCATTCATTCATTCTCACACACAGACCCCCAGGCAGGCACCAATTCATTCTCTCACACACAGACCCCCAGGCAGGTACCAATTCATTCTCTCACACACAGACCCCCAGGCAGGCACCAATTCATTCTCTCACACACATATACCACACACAGACAGACCCTAGGAAGACACCCATTCATTCTCATACACAGACACACCCTCAGGCAGGCACCCATACATTCACACACATACACCCCCAGGCAGGCACCCATACATTCACACACATACACCCCCAGGCAGGCTCCCATTCATTCATTCTCACACACAGACCCCCAGGCAGGCACCAATTCATTCTCTTACACACATATACCACACACAGACAGACCCTAGGAAGACACCCATTCATTCTCATACACAGACACATCCTCAGGCAGGCACCCATACATTCACACACATACACCCCCAGGCAGGCTCCCATTCATTCATTCTCACACACAGACCCCCAGGCAGGCACCAATTCATTCTCTTACACACATATACCACACACAGACAGACCCTAGGAAGACACCCATTCATTCTCATACACAGATACAGCCTCAGGCAGGCACCCATGCATTGACACACATACACCCCCAGGTAAACTCCTATTCATTCTCACATCGCTCCCTCTCCAACCCCCAGACATGCACACATTCATTCATTCTCACACACATACACCACACAAAGGCAGGCACCTATTCTCACACAGAGAGACCCCAGGAAGACTCCCATTTGCTCTCATACACAGATACAGCCTTAGGCAGGCACCCATACATTCACACACATACACCCCCAGGCAGACTCCTATTCATTCATTCTCACACACAGACCCCCAGGCAGACTCCTATTCATTCATTCTCACACACAAACACCCCCAGGCAGACTCCTATTCATTCTCTCACACACATACACCCCCAGGCAGACTCCTATTCATTCTCTCACACACAAACACCCCCAGGCAGACTCCTATTCATTCTCTCACACACATACACCCCCAGGCAGACTCCTATTCATTCATTCTCACACACAGACCCCCAGGCAGACTCCTATTCATTCTCTCACACACAAACACCCCCAGGCAGACTCCTATTCATTCTCTCACACACAAACACCCCCAGGCAGACTCCTATTCATTCTCTCACACACAAACACCCCCAGGCAGACTCCTATTCATTCTCTCACACACATACACCCCCAGGCAGACTCCTATTCATTCTCTCACACACATACACCCCCAGGCAGACTCCTATTCATTCATTCTCACACACACACACCCCCAGGCAGACTCCTATTCATTCATTCTCACACACAAACACCCCCAGGCAGACTCCTATTCATACACTTGCAGACACCCCCCCCCTCTCTTTCTTTTGCCAGCAGCCTCAGAGCCTCTCTCATTCCTCTGCTGCTGCTGTCACTGATGCCATGTGGATGCCATGTGGATATCCACTGTAACTCAAGTTAAAACACTCAACCTGTGTTAAAAAAACCTAAATTAAGCTACCTTTTATTACCTGCTATAATTGATGTAAATAAGCAAATATGCTATACATATGTTCTTAATTGTTTAAAATAAGTTATCAATATAACCTACCATAACTTTTGTAATTAAGCTTTTAACCGCTGTAATTAAGCAGCAATGCTTAACCGTTAATCAACCTCTCATGTAAATACTGCTACGTTCCTTTTACCTTTCTCAGCTGCTGTCTTTCCTCCTTTCACCTTTTCTCCCTCTCCCCCCCCCCCCCTTTTTCGCTCCTGCTCCATCCCCCATTCCCTGTTTATTGTAATTTCCTCCTTCTCAAGTTTATTGTAAACCGGCGTGATGTGCTTGCACGAACACCGATATATTAAAAGCTGTTAAATAAATAAATAAATAAAAATTTGGGGAGGCGCAGATTGCTGCTACTGGCACTGAAGTCTGTTCTGCTGCCTCCTTTGTGCAGGCCCCGCGGTATTAAATATTTGCGGGCTTCTACTTCCTCCATGTTGATCTCATACACTGTGAGATCCGCATAGAGAAAGTGCTACTCTTGCACATTCCCAAAGATTACATGTGCCAATCACTAAAAGGTAATTTTTTAATTTTTTTTTACCTTTGCTGTCTGATCTTGGTTTTCTAATCGGTTGGTCACAGGCTTTTTTTTCTACCTTTTTTTTTTGCCAATTCCTTTTACAGGGTCTTCTTTCTATTTCTTTTCTCTCCATCTGTCTTCTTCCCTCAAACACACAATCAGGTTCTCATTCTCACACGCTGTCTCTCACACATATACACACACACGCACAGGCTCTCACACTCACATGTAGTCTCACGTAGGCACAGCTCTTACATGCTCTCTCTCATATATACATAGTCTCTCTCGTGCACATGTTGTCTCACTCTCACACACACAGACTCTCATTCCCACATGTCTTGCTCAAGCACAGGGTATCACTGTCACATGCTGTCCCTCTCACACAGAGGCTCTCACATGCTGTCTCTCCAAACATTCAGGTCCTCACACCCCCACACAGTCTCTCAACTCATCTCATATACACACACACTCTACAGGCCCTCAGCCTCTCTCTCACCTGTGGGTTGCCACATGATAGGCTCTGCGGCAGCCCCGATCTCCTCGGGCCGCCCGCGATGTGGGATCTGCAGTGGCCGTGCTACCAGGCTGCCTCCTCTTCTCGCGCCACTGCAACTTCGGATATGCAGCAGCCCATTAATGCTGCTCTTCTGTACACAGCAGATGCTCCTCCTCCTTCCTGCCCATGCGGCTCCAGCAATGTTTTTCTTCTGGGGCTGCGCAGGCAGGAAGGAGGAGGAACACCTGCAGGTTTGAATGTGACCTTTTTCTTTAGGCCGTGGTGTGATAAGCTCCACCATGGCCCTGCCGATCTTCCTGCTGTAGTTCCCTGCTCACCTGCTGGTGAGATGCGGTCCACCAGTGGCATGGGCCTCCCATGTCGGCCATCAACGCCCTCCTATGGCCCTGTGCCTGGGGCCATTGGCTCCCCCTGACCTCCCCTCGGTATACTGCGCCCCATAATGCTTGGCACCCTATGCCCAGGCCTTGTTTGCCTAGTGCTTCCGCGGGCTCTGGGTGCTAACCAAACATTGTTTACAATAGCAATCTTGGTTTCATAGAATTCATCATACTTTGTCATTGTAATCTTACATGTCTCTTGGACATTGGCAGAGCGTCTGTAGTATCCAAAGTATGCCCTTTGTTTGTTGGCACAGACCTAAATTGGGAACTAAATATTGCTGTGGGTTGTCACTTTCATATGCCAAAATGGCAGGTGTATCTACACACAGGTTCGAATTGTCTGCCCAAGTCCTTATTCAATGTCAAGACGTGCATGACTCTCCCCTTCTTGGCATTGAATCGCAGATATGGCAGCTGAGATTCACTGCCAAGAAGTGCAGAGTCATGGATATGGGGTGTGGAAATCCAAAAGAATGGTAGTTCATGGGGGGTGAAGGGCTGGTGTGCATGGAGCAGGAGAGAGATCTGGGCGTGACAGTGTCGAATGATCTGAAGTCAGCAAAACAATGTGCCAAGGTGATTGTGCAGCCCAGCATTCTTCTGGCTTTAGCTGAGAGGAATAACCAGTAAAAAAAGGAGGTGATAATCCCCTTGTACAGGGCTTGGGTGAGGCCTCAGCTGGAATACTGTGTTCAGTGCTGGAGCCCATAATCTCAAAAAAGAGAAAGACAGGATGGAGGTGGTCCAGCGAAGGGTGACCAAAATGGTGGATGGCCTTCATAAAATGACTTATGTGGTAAATATTCTCAGGTAAAATGAAAGTCAAATTTAAAACATAGGTAAACTCTGTATTCTCAATATCCACATACAGAGGTATAGCATTACCCATATGATAAGCGATCTGGATAGACATTACAAAAGTGTCTGTAATGACATCTGGGGCAACAAATAAGTCTGGATATGTTCTTTCATTAAATTACTAATGCTGTTGTTTGATTCTCTAAAGAAGTCATGGGTGAGTGCCTGAATGGGTTAGAGAAAGGTATAATCCTCAATCAGCACTATTTTGATGGTGGTGATATGCTCTCGCTTATGCTCAGTCGCTTGAGAATGTAGGTTATCAAGGTGACAGCGTTACTCAGGGTTTTACCCTCAGTAGTTAAGTGTTTTTATTGATGTCATATCTGTTTTGAGACACTTCATGCTGTTGTCCTCCAACTCCTCAACAGGTTTTTGAAAAATTCTTAACAGAACCTGCATTCACAATGGACATGGATGCACTAAAGAGCAAACACCGGGCAGAAAAGACGATGGGTCCATCAATCAGTATAATAAATCTTTTACATAAGAACATTCCATACCGGGTCAGATCAAGGGTCCATCAAGCCCAGCATCCTGTTTCCAACAGTGGCTACAAGTACCCAAAAACTAAGTCTATCCCATACTACTGATGCTAGTAATAGCAGTGGCTATTCTCTAACAGCTCGATCCAGTAAAGTGTGCTCCGTCGGAGCGCACTGTCACCCTGCTCTGGACGCGTGTTTTCCCTTACCCCTTATTCAGTAAGGGGAGGAAAACACGCGGCCCGCCCGCGGCACCTAATAGCGCCCTCAACATGCAAATGCATGTTGAGGGCCCTATTAGGTATTCCCTAGCGATCCAGTAAGTAAAATGTGCAGCCAAGCCGCACATTTTACTCTAAGAAATTAGCGCCGCCCAAAGGTCGGCGCTAATTTCTTCCGGCGCCAGGGAAGTGCACAGAAAAGCAGTAAAAACTGCTTTTCTGTGCACCCTCCGACTTAATATCATAGCGATATTAAGTCGGAGGTCCCCAAAAGTAAAAAAAAGTAAAAAAAAAAATAAAAAAAAAATTTTGAATTCGGCCCGCGGTTGTCGGGCCGAAAACCGGACGCTCAATTTTGCCGGCGTCCGGTTTCCGAGCCCGTGGCTGTCAGCGGGCTCGAGAACCGACGCCGGCAAAATTGAGCGTCGGCTGTCAAACCCGCTGACAGCCGCCGCTCCAGGCCAAAAGGAGGCGCTAGGGACGCGCTAGTGTCCCTAGCGCCTCCTTTTCCCCGTTTGCACCGCGTCGCCTCATTTAAATACTGGATAGCGCGCACCGGCGAGGGGCCGGTGCGCGCGCCGGGAGAGCGGGCGTTCGTCCGCTCTCCCGCGGACTTTACTGGATCGAGCTGTAAGTGAACTTAATAGCAGGTAATGGACTTCTCCTCCAAGAACTTATCCAATCCTTTTTTAAACCCAGCTATACTAACTGCACTAACCACATCCTCTGGCAACAAATTCCAGAGTTTAATTGTGCGTTGAGTGAAAAAGGACTTTCTCCGATTAGTTTTAAATGTGCCCCATGCTAACTTCATGGAGTGCCCCCTAGTCCTTCTATTATCCGAAAGAGTAAATAACTGATTCACATCTACCCGTTCTAGACCTCTCATGATTTTAAACACCTCTATCATATCCCCCCTCAGCCGTCTCTTCTCCAAGCCGAAAAGTCCTAACCTCTTTAGTCTTTCCTCATAGGGGAGCTGTTCCATTCCCCTTATCATTTTGGTTGCCCTTCTCTGTACCTTCTCCATCGCAATTATATCCTTTTTGAGATGCGGCGACCAGAATTGTACACAGTATTCAAGGTGCGGTCTCACCATGGAGCGATACAGAGGCATTATGACATTTTCCGTTTTATTCACCATTCCCTTTGCTTTTTTGACTGCCGCAGCACACTGAACCGACGATTTCAATGTGTTATCCACTATGAGGCCGAGATCTCTCGACTGGGCGTAACCTTATCTAACTTCTCCGTCCCTGTCTCTCGGAGTTTGGGAGCTGCTCTCTGCGACTTTTGCTGTTTTTGCTCTCCGCTTTGTCACCGTTCCTGTGACGCAACCTAACCCGCGCCGCGAGACTTTCTCTGCGGCACTCGGGAGTCTCCGGCCCTCCCCGCCGCCTCCATCTTGGAAGCGGGTAAACACAGAGGTGATCATTACGTCACCATCTCCGGGGCTGGAAGAAGGCGGCTCGCTGTTGGCTACCGGGTTGTCGGCGCTCAGCCAATGGGCGTAGTGCTAGGGTCCGGGTTACGTGTGACGTCGCGGCGGCTGTCTCGTTTATTTTGCTCTGGAGGCCCGCGGCCGCCATTAAAGAAAAGCGGAGCGGAGCCGGAGCAATGCCCGGGAGCCCAGGTACCGCAGCGAAAGCCAGCGCCAGGAGCTCAGCTCTCTGAGGGGAGCGGCGGCAGGTACTGGGGTGGAGGGGAGGGAGCATGTGAGAGATGTGACTGAGGTTTCCCCGACCTTTATCTCTCCCCCATCATTCCTCTGTCTTTTATCCCTCTCTGAGTCTTCCATCCCTCACCCCGACCTTTATCCCTGTCCCATCCCTCACCCCGACCTTTATCCCTCTATTCCTCACCCCGACCTTTATCCCTGTCCCATCCCTCACCCCGACCTTTATCCCTCTATTCCTCACCCCGACCTTTATCCCTGTCCCATCCCTCACCCCGACCTTTATCCCTCTATTCCTCACCCCGACCTTTATCCCTGTCCTATCCCTCACCCCCACCTTTATCCCTCTATTCCTCACCCCGACCTTTATCCCTGTCCCATCCCTCACCCTGACCTTTATCCCTCTATCCCTCACCCCGACCTTTATCCCTGTCCCATCCCTCACCCCGACCTTTATCCCTGTCCCATCCCTCACCCCGACCCTTTATCCCTCTATTCCTCACCCCGACCTTTATCCTGTCCCATCCCTCACCCCGACCTTTATCCCTCTATTCCTCACCCCGACCTTTATCCCTGTCCTATTCCTCACCCCGACCTTTATCCCTCTATTCCTCACCCCGACCTTTATCCCTGTCCCATCCCTCACCCCGATCTTTATCCCTCTATTCCTCACCCCGACCTTTATCCCTCTATCATTCCCTGTGCTTTATCCCTCCATCCCTCACCCCGACCTTTATCCCTCTATAATTCCCTGTGCTTTATCCCTCCATCCCTCACCCTGACCTTTATCCCTCTATCATTCCCTGTGCTTTATCCCTCCATCCCTCACCCTGACCTTTATCCCTCTATAATTCCCTGTGCTTTATCCCTCCATCCCCTCACCCTGACCTTTATCCCTCTATCATTCCCTGTGCTTTATCCCTCCATCCCTCACCCTGACCTTTATCCCTCTATCATTCCCTGTGCTTTATCCCTCTATCATTCCCTGTGCTTTATCCCTCCATCCCTCACCCGACCTTTATCCCTCTATCTTCCCTGTGCTTTATCCCTCCATCCCTCACCCCGACCTTTATCCCTCTATCATTCCCTGTGCTTTATCCCTCCATCCCTCACCCTGACCTTTATCCCTCTATCATTCCCTGTGCTTTATCCCTCCATCCCTCACCCTGACCTTTATCCCTCTATCATTCCCTGTGCTTATCCCTCCATCCCTCGCCCTGACCTTTATCCCTCTATCATTCCCTGTGATTATCCCTGTCCCATACCTCACCCCGACCTTTATCCCTCTATCATTCCCTTGCTTTATCCTCCATCTCATCACCCCAACCTTATATCCCTGTCTCATCCCCTCACCCTGACCTTCTTCCTCTATCATCCTGTGGCTTTTATTTTGTCCATTCTACGCACCCCGAACCTTTCTTTCCCTTATCCCCTCCATTTCCATGTTGCTTAACCCTGTCCCCTTACCTCACCCTGACCTTTATCCCTCTATCATTCCCTGTGATTTACCCCTGGTCCATCACCTCACCCCGACCTTTATCCCTCTATCATTCCCTGTGCTTTCATCCCTGTCCCATCCCTCATACCGACATTTATTTCCCTCTATCATTCCCTGTGACTTTATCCCCTCCATCCCTTCACACCCTGACCTTTATCCCTCTATCATTCCCTGTGCCTTTATCCCTCCATCTCTCACCCCAACCTTTATCCCTGTCTCATCCCTCACCCTGACCTTTATTCCTCTATTATTCCCTGTGCTTTATCTTTCCATCTCGCACCCCAACCTTTATCCCTCTCATTCCCTGTGCTTTAACCCTGTCCCATACCTCACCCTGACCTTTATCCCTCTATCATTCCCTGTGCTTTATCCCTCCATCTCTCACCCCAACCTTTATCCCTGTCTCATCCCTCACCCTGACCTTTATTCCGCTATCATTCCCTGTGCTTTATCTTTCTATCTCGCACCCCAACCTTTATCCCTCTCATTCCCTGTGCTTTAACCCTGTCCCATACCTCACCCTGACCTTTATCCCTCTATCATTCCCTGTGATTTATCCCTGTCCCATACCTCACCCCTGACCTTTATCCCTCTATCATTCCCTGTGATTTATCCCTGTCCCATACCTCACCCCTGACCTTTATCCCTCTATCATTCCCTGTGCTTTATCCCTCCATCCCTCACCCTGACCTTTATCCCTCTATCATTCCCTGTGATTTATCCCTGTCCCATACCTCACCCCGACCTTTATCCCTCTATCATTCCCTGTGCTTTATCCCTCACCCCGACCATTATCCCTCTATCATTCCCTGTGCTTTATCCCTCCAACCCTCACCCCGACCTTTATCCCTCTATCATTCCCTGAGCTTTATCCCTCCATCCCTCACCCCGACCTTTATCCCTCTATCATTCCCTGAGCTTTATCCCTCCATCCCTCACCCCGACCTTTATCCCTCTATCATTCCCTGTGCTTTATCCCTCCATCCCTCACCCCGACCTTTATCCCTGTCTCATTCCCTGTGCTTTATCCCTCCATCCCTCACCCCGACCTTTATCCCTCTATCATTCCCTGGGCTTTATCCCTCCATCCCTCACTCTGACCTTTATCCCTCTATCATTCCCTGGGCTTTATCCCTTTCCTATCCCTCACCCTGACCTTTATCCCTCTATCATTCCCTGGGCTTTATCCCTGTCCCATCCCTCACGCTGACCTTTATCCCTCTATCATTCCCTGGGCTTTATCCCTGTCCCATCCCTCACCCTGACCTTTATCCCTGTCTCATTCCCTGTGCTTTATCCCTCCATCCCTCACCCCGACCTTTATCCCTCTATCATTCCCTGGGCTTTATCCCTCCATCCCTCACTCTGACCTTTATCCCTCTATCATTCCCTGGGCTTTATCCCTTTCCTATCCCTCACCCCAAGCTTTATCCCTCTATCATTCCCTGGGCTTTATCCCTCATCCCTCACCCTGACCTTTATCCCTCTATCATTCCCTGTGCTTTATCCCTCCATCCCTCACCCCGACCTTTATCCCTCTATCATTCCCTGGGCTTTATCCCTGTCCCATCCCTCACCCTGACCTTTATCCCTCTATCATTACCTGTGCTTTATCCCTCCATCTCTCATCCCAACCTTTATCCCTCTATCATTCCCTGTGCTTTATCCCTGTCCCATCCCTCATCCCGACCTTTATCCCTCTATCATTCCCTGTGATTTATCCCTTTCCTATCCCTCACCCCGACCTTTATCCCTCTATCATTCCCTGTGCTTTATCCCTCCATCCCTCTGGTTTTTATTCTCCCTCTCCTTCCCCCATTTCTTCCCCACTCTTTATCCCTCTTATCCCTCCCTTATCTTTCCTCTGATATTTATCCTTCTACCTTTCCCCTTTGAACTTTAGTCCTTTATCATTCTTTGACCTTTATCCCTCCCACAGTTTTCCATCCTTCTCCATGAGCTCCATTCCTCTCATCCCTTCCCTTTGAACTTTAACTTCCTTCATCCTTCTCTCTACTGCAACCTTTTCATTCCGCATCCCTCTCTTCCCCACCTTTATCCCTCTCACTATCCTTCCCCCTAACTTTCTCTCTCTCCAGCCCTCCATCCATCTCAGTAATATCCCTCTCTTGATCCTTTTCCCAAGCTTTCCTGCTTCTCCATCCTCATTGTTCCTTCCCCTATTCTTATATTCCTCTCCCTCTCATTCCTTGACCTTAATTCTACCCCCGTGTTTTATCCCTATCCCTCTTACTCTCCTATCTTTATCCCTCTCCCGATCATTTCCCCCTGCTTTATCCCTCCCCATCCCTCTTCCTGATCTTTTTCTGCTCTTTATCCCATTACTCCCAGAACTGTAACCCCTTCCTATCATTCCCTGACCTTTTCCCACCCCATCTTTCCATCCCTCTTCCCAAACTTTGTTCCTCACTGTATGTCCTCTGAGCTTTCTCTCTCCTCACCAGTCCCTTCTTCCTCCAAACTTTATCCCTCTCCCTATCTTTCCCCCACCTCCATCCCTGAGCGTTATTCTCTGTATCCTTCTTCCAACCTTTATCCCTCCCCCATTCCCCCCAAACATTAGTTCTCTCCCACTTATTCCCTCATCCTTTATCCTTCCCCATCCTTTGTTCCCTCTTCCTGAGCTTTATCCTTCATCCAACCTTTATCCTTCTCCCTTTCCTATTTCGTCATCATTATCCTGCTCCCTATCCTTCACCTGAGCTTTATTTCTCTCCCCATCCCTCCTCCAAAGCTTAACCCTCTGTCATTCCTCATCCATTTATACCTCCCCTTCCTGAGATTTATCAGATTCCTGATCCTCCATCCCTCTCACCAAGAGTTAACTTGCTCACGTCTTTTCTGTGATCTTATCTCTCTCTCCTATCTTTTCCTATCTTTCATTCCTCCCTCTGACCTTCATACCTCTTCTCATCCCTGATCTTATTTCATTTCTGATTTGTTTTTCCCACCTTTTGTGACTGGTCAGCCACGCCAAAGCAGACTGCATTCAGGTAGTGTAGGTATTTTCCTCCTCTCCAGAGAGTTTACAAAGGGCTTGATTTTCAAAAGCATTTAAATGCTTAAATGCACTTTAGCTGTCTAAGAGGGCCCTTGGAAATTGCTACAGTATATGATGCCATTGAATCGTCAGTAGGTTTTACCTGTGCTAAGTGCTCTGAATGTGGGTGAATGGCTTTGGGAGATTGCTACTACAGAATGCTACACATACATATGTGTAACTTCTTTGAATATTGACCTGTAAGTTTGTAGCTCAGACAGTGGAGAATGAAGGTCACAAGGAGCCTCACTGATAGGGCAGGATTTGAATCCTAGCTTTACTGATTCTTAGCCCACTGCTCTTACTACTAGGCGGCTACTCCACTTCAGATCCTTGACTTTATCCCTCTCCTTATCACTTCCCCAATCTCTCCTCCCAACCTTTAACCCTCACCTTTATTATTCCACCCTTCTCTCCTGCACACTTTTATTCTTCCCCCGATCTTTAACCTTTTCTCATCCACCCTTCATCATCTTTCCCAACATTCATCCTTTCTCTGACCTTCATAATGTCTCCAAATTTACCCTTGCTCCCTCCCTTTCCTGACCTTTATTCTATCTCCATCTTTCCCTGACCTATATTAATCATTTCTCTAACACTACTAAACATACGCAGTGCTCTCCCATCCCTCTGTGATATTTATTCTCTTTTTCCTCATCTGACGTTTATCCCGCTTGCCTCTCTCCCCAAACTCACTTATTTTCTTCTCCCAACTTTGTCTGTTTTCTCTATCCTTCCCACCTTCATTATTCCCCCATTCTCCCAGCACCTAAAACTAATTTCCATCTCTGTCTAGATTTTCCTCCTCATCTCTTTCCCAACGCTAAATCATCTCAACCATCTCTCCCCCAACCTTTATTCTCCCTATTTCTTCTTTGACCTTAAACAGTTCTCTTCATCTCTCCCAACTTTTTTATCCCTCTGACTTGGCCTTAACCAAGATGTCTCCAGAGTTGTGTGCTCAGAAGGGTAAGGATATGACTGTTGATAATTTGATCATTAGGAATGCAGATAACTGGGTGGCTGGTGGATATGAGGCTTGCTTGGTGATATGAAGGTGGGTGATCTCATGTGCCACGTAGATAGAATTTTAGAAAGTGCTGTTAGTACATGAGTGTAGCCATGGCATAGGAAGGGGCTGATGCCAAATTTTGACTTCTAAGTAAGAGATTGAAATCCAGAACCTCCAGGGTAGAATTCTCAGAAATGCTTCTTCATTCCAGGCACAGGACCCCAGAATTTCAGTGTGTGGATGAGATGATGCAAGGAAGAGGGGAATCCTGTTTCCATGGAATGGGTTCCTCATTAATCAGAATGAAACCTAGCTGCTGCTGTAAACAATGAAAAAGGAGTAGTCTTGAAACTAGGTCAAGGGAGAAAGCTGACAGTAGTTCAGTGTAATATACTTCAAACGGGCCAGTGTAGTACCGATGCGCTTAAAAACGTACATCCAAACTGGACGCACTTTTTTTTAGCGCACACACAAGCACTTCTGGGTGCTCGATGCAATTGGCAAATGAGCCGCTACGCCAAAAAGGACATGCCAGGGATAAATTGTGCGTCCCTAGCGCGTCCATGGCATCGAGTGCCCGGGAGAAGCGGCTATGCATGGATTAGGAAAATGGATGCTCAGTTTTACGAGCGTTTCTTTTCCTAACCTGACCGCCGGCAAGACTTTTTATTTTATTTATTTTTTTACCTTACCCCTTTTTTTGGTTCCTTGGACTTAATGTTGCCAAGATATTAAGTCGGAGGAACTACAGAAAAGCAGTATTTTCTGGTTTTCTGTTAACTTTTGGTGCTTCTCAAGACTTAACGCCAGCTCCAGGGTTGGCATTCATTTTTGAGGGTAAAAATGTGTGCATCGGGGGTAATAGCTAATAGCTTATCAACATGGTATTTACATGTGATGAGCGCTATTAGTTATGCGCGATTTGGACGCCCTAATCCCCTTATTGCATAAGGGGTTATGAACACACGTCCAACCGTGGGTTAACCTGTGCACTAGCCTGAGTGCATGGTATTGCATCTGCCTCAGTGTGACGTATCTTCAAAGGATACGGTTAAAGCACGGAACTGAGAGCATTCTGAAAGAATTTGTAAAAAGCTATACAGTCAAGGTGGATTTAAAGGGAAGAGCAGACATGTGGCTTATTCCAAATTACCTGATTCAATTGTTAATAATTGGGCTGTGAATAGAAATAAAGAGAATACATTTAGGTGTCCATATGCAAATGCAAGAAGTCTAAAACATAAGATTTGTGAGGGAGATAATATGGCACTAAATGAAGATTTTGTCTCTATAGAATTACCTAGCATTTGTATGTTGGTCGGTCTGTCAGACTGAAAATTAACACTTTGCAGAGCATTTGAGGAGCAGCTGCTGATGCATTGTGTGTCCATGAGGTGTCCTCACTATGTTGCCACAGGAACATTGAAATGGATATTCAGGGAGAAATTTGCTGTAGGTCAGGCTGACTCAAACACACTAATGCATGCTAAATATTCATAATTCACACTAATGCTGCATTGCATGCACTGATGGTCCCTGACAGCCCAACATGCACTACTGACCAGGACAGTGCAGTATGTTAGACTGAGACAGTATGGGGGAGTGACTTTCTGACTGGAAGTATGTGGCCCTAGACAGTGAATGCATGACAGCCTTTTCATGCTGTTGTTTTTGTCTGGCCCTTTCAAAGAGTAGATGTAATAAGCAACTCAGACTGGTGAAAAGAGGATAACTAATCGGACACTGTGATACCCAGATACAAAATATATTGAAATGACAGAACAGATGGAGCTGGTGGTGGCCTGGCATTATATATGTTAAATAGTTATATAGTTAAATAGAATAAAAGGTCTGCAGGAAACAAATCACATTCTGGAATCTCTACTGATAAAAATTGCTTGCTTGATGAGAAACAATATAGCAATGGAATCATATAACTGCACGCTTGTCAGGGTGGTGAAACGTAATAGAATAGAAGATGGCAGAAAAAGACCATCTTGGACTATCTGTTCTGTCCAGTTAAATCAGTTTTTGTCTTCCTTTTTGGTTTGCTACCATCTTGGGAAGATGAGCATACGAGTTCCCATGTGTAATCCAGCACTTAGTCCCTCCCCCACATTTCATTTATTTATTTAATTTTATAAACTAGAAAACTTGAAGCTGTTGCCTGAGCATCCCTGTAGATATGAGCATGATGTATGAATACTAAAGATCCATCAAGCTCGGCATCCTCCAACAGTGGCCAGTCCCTCCCTGAGTCACCTGGTTAATAACTATTTATGGCCTTTTCTTCCATGAACTTGTCCAAACCGTTTTTAAACCCAAATAATGTAGTTGCCTTGACCACATCCTCTGGCAATAAATTCCACAGCTTGATTGGTGTTGGGTGAAAAAAATATTTTCTCCATTTGGTTTTAAATTTGCTCCCTGATTGCTTAAAAGAGTGTCCCTTACTCCTAGTGATACTTGAAAGAGTAGCTAACTGTTCCCTATTTATCTGTTCACTCCACTCATGATTTTGTATTACATCCCCCTTGAATCATCTCTTCTGCAAGCTGAAGAGCCCTTATTTAGTCTTTCTTCATAAGGGAGCTGTTCCAACCCCTTAACCATTTTTGTTGTCATTCTATGAACCTTTTCTATCTCCGTTATATCCTTTTTCAAATGGGTTACCAGAATTGCACACAGTAGTTAAGGTGTGTCACACCATTGAGCTATACAGAAGTTTTTTTATCTCATTTTTATTTTCACGTAGATAAGCATCTGAATTAGCCATGCTGTCTGGGTACGACTTCCGTGCCACTAGGTGGCGGAGCTCTCTCTAAGTCTAGTAAAATCTTTCAGCTAGGATCTCCCTCCTGCATGTTGCCAGTATTGCCTCAGACTCCTCAGTCACTTTTTTTCCGTGCGACCGTTAGCCTCACGGAGCTCCTCTCTCCTGAGAGAAACTGAAATTTTGAGGAAAAAGTTTGACAGAAGTTAAAAGAAAAGATCAGAAAAAGCAGCAGTTTTAACATCTCTGAGATCTGCTGAGCTATGCCTTGTCCAGGTTTTAAATTTTGCTCGTGTGGCAAAATGTCGGCCACAGATGGCCACTCATCTTCTTACCTGTGTCTTGGACCTCAACATGATCAAAAGAACTGTGTGGACTGCAGACGCATGTCCCCACAGGCTCAAAGACAGCGAGCTGCAAAGATCCAAGACTTGCAGTCCAGAGCTTCAGGCTCTAATGCCACTTCTAAAGTCTTTGTTCGCTCCTCTCGGGGTCCTAAGCGAAGACAGAAGGACCCGTCATCAAGGAGAGCTGCTTCAGTTGACACCCCCCCCCCCAGGTCAGGACACCGTCCTTTGACCGCTAGCCGAGAATTAGTTCAAAGTGCGGAGGATGTGTCTGTGGCATCGCGGCCGCGTGCTTCACAGACTCATTCGACTGCATCAACGCTCTGGAGATAGAAGAACCAATGCTATATTGAAGTGTGGGATTACCGAAGCATCGACACAAACCACATACTGTGTCGGAAGAAGCATCGAAGCATGGACGCAGAGAGGACATTGCAACGCAGTCTGCTTCGAGCGACGCACCTACGACGCAACCCACTCCTATTGACGCACTGGGGGTTCCCTCGACACAGCCGACTCCTAAATTACCAAAGAAGCACCATTCTGGTCATAAAGGGAAGAAACAAGTTTCAACACCCTTGCGGTATAATCCAAGAGTGAGTTATCACCAATACACCTCTCAGACACATCTCTATCACCTGGATCATCGTCTTCTGCTTCTGTATCATCCATTGGTACACAGATTCCAGGAAATGTTTTGTCTTCACAACCACCATTAATGCCTGCACCATCTCCACAGCCATCTACGTCTGCATTAGTGACACAAGCAATATCTCAAATCACTACCATTCTTAATCAATTTTTACAGTCTGTAGCAACAAAGACAGTACCACCCACGGGCCTTACACAACAACCATTATCTGTTCCGGAAGATCCAGCATTACCTAGTACAGAACCAAAAAGCCTCCCACCTTCACAGTTACCAATAACAGAGGACATTTCGGATTCAGATACTACATCAAACTTCTCAACGGGATTCACCAGACTTACCTCAACAACCTTTTTCCTGTCCGGAGGACCTCTCATATTCTCAATTTATTGAGAAAAAGTTGATCAGATATTGAACATTGAAACCAAGAGGAATCCAGACCCCCAACAAGAAATGTTGGGCATCCTGAAAATATTTGATGTCCCCAATGAGCCGGTGGCTTTGCCGCAACACCAGGTTTTAACAACTTTAATGGAAAAAGCATGGGACACTCCCTTATCCACCCCTCCAACATCTCGGAAGGTAGACATTAAATACCGGATGAAAGATTCTGCCTTTCATACTGCAGTCCAACTTCCACACCAATCAGTCGTGGTTGAATCTGCGATGCAGAAAGCTCGTAAGGCAAAAATACATTCTAACACTCCTCCAACTAAGGAAAATATGTCCCTAGATGAATTCGCTAAGAAGTCCTTCCAATCCGCAATGTTCAGTGCCAGGATACAAAATCATCAGTTTTATATAGCCCAATATTTATTTGAGAGCTTACAGGCATTAAAACCACACCTGCAACAAAGATCTCCGGATGACACATTACCTATTCCATAATATAACTTGGAAGAAGGGTTAAGACACCTTTTAAGATCGGTGCATGAGGACTTCGATTATATCATCAACAAATGCCTTAGCGGCACGACGTCTCGCGTGGTTACGCTCCAGCTCTATTCGTGAGCATATAGAAAGACATGATTTAATGGAACACAGTCAACATGGGTTTACCCAAGAGAAGTCTTGCCTAACAAATCTGCTTCATGTTTTTGAAGAGGTTAATAAACATGTGGATAAAGGTGAACTGGTGGATGTAGTGTATTTGGATTTTCAGAAGGCATTTGACAAAGTCCCTCATGAGAGGCTTCTACGAAAACTAAAAAGTCATGGGATAGGAGGCAATGTCCTTTCGTGGATTACAAACTGGTTAAAAGTCAGGAAACAGTAGGATTAAATGGTCAATTTTCTCAGTGGAAAAGGGTAAATAGTGGAGTGCCTCAGGGGTCTGTACTTGGACTGGTGCTTTTCAATATATATATGTAAATGATCTGGAAAGGAATACGACGAGTGAGGTATCAAATTTGCGGATGATACAAAATTATTCAGAGTAGTTAAATCACAAGTAGACTGTGATACATTACAGGAGGACCTTGCAAAACTGGAAGATTGGGCATCCAAATATGACAGATGAAATTTAATGTGGACAAGTGCAAGGTGTTGCATATAGGGAAAAATAACCCTTGCTGTGGTTACACGATGTTAGGTTCCATATTAGGATCTACCACCCAGGAACAAGATCTAGGCATCATAGTGGATAATACTTTAACATTGTCGGCTCAGTGTGCTGCAGCAGTCAAAAAAGCAAACAATGTTAGGAATTATTAGGAAGGGAATGGTTAATAGAACGGAAAATGTCATAATGCCTCTATATCGCTCCATGGTGAGACCGCACCTTGAATACTGTGTACAATTCTGGTTGCCACATCTCAAAAAAGATATAGTTGCGATGGAGAAGGTACAGAGAAGGGCATCCAAAGTGATAAAGGGGATGGAACAGCTCCCCTATGAGGAAAGGCTGAAGAGGTTAGGGCTGTTCAGCTTGGAGAAGAGACGGCTGAGGGGGGGATATGATAGAGGTCTTTAAGATCATGAGAGGTCTTGAACGAGTAGATGTGACTCGGTTATTTACACTTTCGAATAATAGAAGGACTAGGGGGCATTCCATGAAGTTAGCAAGTAGCACATTTAAGACTAATCGGAGAAAATTCTTTTTCACTCAAGACACAATAAAGCTCTAGAATTTGTTGCCGGAGGATGTGGTTAGTGCAGTTAGTGTAGCTGGGTTCAAAAAAGGTTTGGATAAGTTCTTGGAGGAGAAGTCCATTAACGGCTATTAATCAAGTTTACTTAGGGAATAGCCACTGCTATTAATTGCATCAGCATGGGATCTTCTTAGTGTTTGGGTAATTGCCAGGTTCTTGTGGCCTGGTTTGGCCTCTGTGTGAAACAGGATGCTGGGCTTGATGGACCATTGGTCTGACCCAGCATGGCAATTTCTTATGTTGTTATGACCTGATGAGGTCCATCCCAGGATACTGAGGGAGCTCAGAGATGTACTGGCGGGTCCACTGAGTGACCTGTTCAACAGATCCCTAGAAACAGGAGTGATACCGAGCGATTGGAGAAGGGCGGTGGTGGTCCCGCTTCACAAGAGTGGGAGTAGAGAGGAGGCTGGAAACTACATGTCGGTTAGCCTCACCTTGGTGGTGGGAAAGGTAATGGAGTCGCTGTTGAAAGAAAGAATAGTGAACTATCTACAGTCGGAAGAACTGCTGGACCAGAGGCAGCATGGATTCACCAGGGGGAGGTCTTGTCAGAGAAATCTGATTGCCTTTTTCGATTGGGTGACTAGGGAATTAGATAGAGGAAGAGCGCTCTATGTCATCTACTTGGATTTCAGCAAAGCTTTTGATACGGTCCCGCACAGGAAGCTTGTGAATAAAATGAGAAGCTTGGGAGTGGGTGCCAATATGGTGGCTTGGATTGCAAACTGGTTAACGGACAGAAGACAATGTGTGATGGTAAATGGAACTTACTCTGAAGAGAGAGTGGTGTTAAGCGGAGTGCCTCAAGGATCGGTGTTGGGACCGGTCCTGTTCAATATCTTTGTGAGCGACATTGCAGACAGGATAGAAGGTAAGGTTTGTCTTTTTGCGGATGATACTAAGATCTGCAACAAAGTAGACATTCTGGAAGGAGTGGAGAGAATGAGACATGACTTAAGGAAGCTGGAAGAGTGGTCGAAGATATGGCAGCTGAGATTCAATGCCAAGAAGTGCAGAGTCATGCATATGGGGAGTGGAAATCTGAAAGAATTGTATTTGATGGGAGGTGATGGACTGATGTGCACAGAGCAGGAGAGAGACCTTGGGATGATAGTGTCTAATGATCTGAAGTCTGCGAAACAATATGACAAGGCGATAGCTAAAGTCAGAAGAATGCTGGGCTGCATAGAGAGAGGAACATCTAGTAAGAGAAAGGAAGTGATGATCCCCTTGTACAGGGCCTTGGTGAGGCCCCACCTGGAGTACTGTGCTCAGTTCTGGAGACCATATCTCCAAAGGGACAGAGACGGATGGAGGCGGTCCAGAGAAGGGCGACCAAACAGGTGGATGGACTTCATAAAATGACTTATGAGAAGAGATTAAAGAACCTAAATATGTACACCCTGGAGGAGAGGAGGAGCAGAGGAGATATGATACAGACTTTCAGATATTTGAAAGTTTTAATGATTCATGGTCAACATCAAACCTTTTACAATGGAAAAAAATCAATAGAACCTAGGGGTCACGATTTGAAGCTCCAGGGAGGAAGACTCAGAATCAATGTCAGGAAGTATTCCTTCACGGAGAGGGTGGTGGATGCCTGGAATGCCCTTCCGGAGGAAGTGGTGAAGACTAAAACTGTAAAAGATTTTAAAGCGGCGTGGGATAAACACTGTGGATCCATAAAGGCTAGAGGATGGGAATGAAGAGTAGAGCCATGGGGGTGGCTGGCTGGAATGTTTACTACCTGGTGATTACTACCCTTACTCAAAAAAATCCCTTGCACGGTTAATGCAACCTCAACATTGCTCTCTGCTTCAACGGCAAAGAGAAATGTGGAAAAGAAGATTTGCATTCAGATAACAACCAAAAAGGACTGAACTTCACAATCTGGGTAAATAAATAAGCGTGGGGGTAGCTTGCTTATTATGGCGGTTACTACCCTAAACCAATTAAGCCTGATACATCAATTTGAATACATATACAGTGCTGCTCTCTGCTTCTATGGCAGGGGGAAAAAAGTAGAAAACAGGATTTACATTCAGGCAACAACCAACAAGGACTGAACTTCACAATCTGGGTAAACAATCATGGGGGTAGCTGCTTTTTATGGCGGTTATACCCTAAACCAATTAAGCCTGATACATCACTTTGAAAGCATATACAGCATTGCTATCTGCTTCAACGGTAGGGGGAAGTGAGGAAAACAGGATTTGCATTCAGACATCATCCAACAAGGCATCGATCTTTGCAGTCTGGGTGAACAAGCTTGATGCGGTGGTTACAACCCTTAACCATAAGCCTTATGCTCACCATTGATGCAACTCCAACATTACTCTCTGCCTCAATGACAGGAGATGATAGGAAATTTGAATCAAACAGTTACCAACAGCCCTGAAGCTGGTGATTGGTAGAACAGATAAGTATGGGAGAATGGGAGTCGAAGCTTGCTGGGCAGACTGGATGGGCCGTTTGGTCTTTTTCTGCCGTCATTTCTATGTTTCTATGAGGTCCACGACAAGCTCGCAAACTTACCTTATTGCCCGGATAATTTGTTTGGGGACCAGTTTACAGCTACTGTTACAAAACTGTTCGTAGTAAGCCAGTACACGTTTACAGTCTAGAGGCCCCACCTGGAGTACTGTTCCTTAACAAAAAACTGCGGTCCTTTCTTTAACAGCACCTCAGCATTCCACCACAACACGACGTCAATACACTACTCCTGCTCCTTACAGGAAACCATCCTTCAAATCTTATAAACCATATTATAAACCTCAAACGTATTATCCACCACAGCAACAACCGTATCAACCATCAGCATCTCGTCAGCGTGCAAGAAACCCCCGTCAACCTAGACAGCCGACTGATCCTCAGCCAGCAAAACCTACATCAGGTTTTTAAAGATTGTTCTGCCACCAGCACCAGTAGGGGGGAGATTATCCAATTTTCTTCCAGCCTGGAGCAAGATAACATCGGATCAATGGGTACTATCCATAATACAACACAGATATTCTCTCCATTTTTCCTCCCTTCCTACCCTTCCACATCGAATCCATCAAAAAGCTTTTGCATCTCACAAATCTCATCTTCTGCAAGAAATGCAACTTCTCTTACAAAACAATTGTATTCAGAAGATACTTTACCTGGAGAAACATCTAGGGTTTTACTCCCAATATTTCCTAATTCCCAAGTAATCAGGAGGACTACGCCCAATCGTAGACGTCCTCTCACTCAACAAATATCTTCAGACAGAGAAATTCAAAATGACTTCTTTCAAATCGATGCTCCCTTTTCTTCAACCCAAGGATTGGATGTGTTCATTGGACCTGATGGATGCATATGCACACATACCAATGCTTCCTAATTCCAGATGTTACCTATGTTTCCAGATGGAAAATCAACACTTCCAATACAAAGTCCTTCCATTTGGGCTTTCCTCTGCCCCAAGAGTGTTCACCAAGTGCCTAGCAGTGGTGGTGGCACACCTTCGACTACAGGGGGTGCATATATTCCCTTATCTAGACGATTGGCTGATAGTAGCAGGCAATCAAGCACTATTACGAGACAATCTTCTTCAAACGATTTCATGCCTAGACAATCTAGGTCTTTTCATCAACTACGAAATATCAAATCTGGAACCCACTCAGACTTTACAGTTCATAGGAGCCCTCATAGACACAGTCAAAGACAAGGCATTCCTGCCGCATCCGAGAGCGTTAACTCTCTCAACGCTAGCTACAACTCTTCTTTGCACTACGATGTGCCAGCGCGCCAGATCTTCACTGTTCTTGGACATATGGCTGCATCCATTTATGTAGTTCAAATACACACCTCCATATGAGCCGTCTCCAATGGGGGTTGAAGCATCAATGGGACCAGTTTCTCCAACCATTGTCAACCCCCATCTCATTAACCAACAGCATGAAACAGGATCTGGAGTGGTGGATACTTCCAGAAACACTGCAGGCGGGCTCCCCATTACGCCCGTTACGACATCAGATCATACTAACCACAGATGCATCCCCCACAGGATGGGGAGCACACTTGAACCACTTACAGACACAGTCAGTGGACTTCATACGAACGGACACTGCAAATAAACCTCTTGGAACTGTGAGCGGTACGTTATGCCCTTTGAGCCTTCAAAAACTTCCTTCGGGAAAGAATTGTAATGATTCACACAGACAATCAAGTTACAATGTTTTACATCAACAAAGAAGGAGGGTCCGGTTCATGGAACCTCTGCAAGGAAACAGTTCAGATTCTGGAATGGGCCCACTGCAGGCTCATCTCCCTATAGGTGACTTATCTGCCAGGCATTCACAATTCAAGACAGACAGACTCAGCAGGATTTTTCACCCCTACGAATGACCAGTCATCCCTACGAGTGACCAGTCACATATTTTCGAATTGGGGTCTCCCATCAATAGACCTCTTTGCAACAGAAGTCAACACAAAACTAAAGACCTTTTGCTCAGTTTACCCGAGCCCACACAGAATCGCTCCGGTTGCCTTTTTAATCAGTTGGACACACAATCTATTGTACGCATTTCCTCCGATACCTCTCATCGCTCGAACGTTTCAGAGGTGTATTGAAGACCAAGCGGATCTAATAATCATAGCACCTGCATGGCCAAGGCAGCCATGGTACAGCTACCTCCTACGCCTATCAATTTGCAATCCAATGCCTCTGGGGGACAGCGATCACCTTCTTACACAGGACCACGGATCACTGCTACATCCCATTCACTCTTCCCTACACCTCATGGCATGGAGATTGAGAGGCTCGCATACCAACATTTGAACATCTTTCCTGCTCTCCAGGATATATTACTATCCTCAAGGAAACTTTCCACAAGGCTCAATTACCAAAGAAAATGGACTCGCTATAACTCCTGGTGTTTATCCACAGGAACAGACCCATTCACTTGCTCACCAGAACAACTTCTTTCTTACCTTCATCTGCTATACAGTGACAGACTCGCCACTTCCTCTTTACGGGTACATTTAAGCGCTATTGCAGCTTACCACATCCCTCTTAATGGAGAGCCTATTTCATGTCATTCTTTAGTTTCGAGATTCATGAAAGGAGTACTGTGCCTAAGTCCACCTTTACAGAAACCACCGGTGCCGTGGGATATTAACACAGTTCTTGAACAGCTCATGCTTTCACCGTTCAAACCTTTAGAAACTTGTCACCTTCGTTACCTCTCCTGGAAGGTACTCTTTTTGGTGGCATTAACTTCAGCGAGACGGATAAGTGAACTACAAGCCCTGGTTCATTACCCTCCTTATCTTCAATTTCACCATGACAAAGCGACCTTACGGACACACCCGAAATTTCTTCCAAAGGGGATTTCCAGTTTCCATATTAACCAGACTATCACCTTACCTATGTTTCATCCAAAACCTCATCACAATGATAATGATAGGAAACTACATACTCTAGACTGTAAATGTGTACTGGCTTACTACAAAGAGTGCACGGATTCTTCCATTAGGTCATCCCAACTATTCATTTCATTCAATCCAAATTCACAAGGACTGCCAGTAACAAAGAGAACTTTATCCACATGGATATACAAATGCATCCAATTTTGCTATACTCATATATTACAGACGTTACCTGCAACACCAAAAGCACATCAGGTACGCGCGATAGCAACTTCAATAGCCAACCTCCATGAAGTACCAATCATAGATATCTGTAAAGCGGCGACATGGTCCTCATTACACACTTTCACATCCCACTATTGTTCGGATAAACAAGCAGCGGATGTTGCATTAATGGGACGGACTATCCTTCAGAAGATCACAAGTTCCACTAAAACGAAGCCTTCATAGGAACTGTTCGCCATTACCTCTGTTATTGAGCAAATCAAGCACTCTGGACATAACACAACTGCTCAATACATCAGCTGGGGTCTCCCAGACAGCATGGCTAATTCAGATGCTTTTCTACATGAAAAAAGCAAGTTTGCTTACTGTAAAAGGTGTTTTCCGTAGATAGATGAATTAGCCATGCTGGCCCGCCCGCCTCACCGGACAGTTCTAACCTAACTTACTTGCTTTGATACTGACTGAGGAGCCTGAGGCAATACTGACAACATGCAGGAGGGAGCTCCTAGCTGAAAGATTTTACTAGACTTAGAGAGAGCGCCGCCACCTAGTGGCATGGAAGACGTACCCAGACAGCATGGCTAATTCATCTGCTATCTACGGAAAACAGTTTACGGTAAACAAACTTGCTCTTCTCCATTCCTTTCCAAATAATTCCTAGCATTCTGTTTGCTTTTTTGTCAGTTGCTGATTACACTAAACTTAGGATTTCAATGTACTAGTGACCTAGATCCTTTTCCTGGGTGGTTACTCCTCATGTGAACCCATCATTATGTATCTAAAATCAGGGTTATTTTTCCCTTTGTGCATCACTTTGCACTTGTCCATATTAAATTTCATCTGCCACTTAAATGCCCAGTCTTGCAAGATAAGAACATTAGTTTTGCCATGCTGGTTCAGAACAAAGGTCCATCAAACCCAGCATCCTGTTTCCAACAGTGAACAATCCAGGTCTCAAGTACCTGGCAGGATTCCTAAGTTCAATAGATTCCATGCTGCTTATCCCGGAGACAAGCAGTGGATTTCCCCAAGTCCACCTTAATAATGGTTTATGGCCTTTTCTTTCAGGAACGTGTCCAAACCTTTTTTAAATCCAGCTCCAGTAACGGTTTTTATCACATCCTCTGACAACAAATTCCAGAGTTTAATTATCCGTTGAGTAAAAATGTATTTTCTCCTATTTGTCTTAAGTGTATCACCTAGAAACTTCATTGCAGGTCTCCTAGTCTTTGTACTTTTTGAAAGTGTAAACAATCAGTTTGCATTTACCTGTTCCAATCCATGCATTTTATAGACCTCTATCATATCTGCCCTCGGTCGCCTCTTCTTCAAGCAGAAGAGCCATAACCTTTCATAGGGAAATTTTTCCATCCCCTTTATCATTTTGGTTGCCCTTCTCTGTACCTTTTCTAATTCTGCGAGATCTTTTTTGAGATGTGATCAGAATTGCACAAGTATTCAAGGTGCGTCGAACCATTGGGCGATAGTGTCATTATGATATTCTCTGTTTTATTCTTCATTCCCTTCCTAATAATTCCTAGCATTCTATTTGCTTTCTTGGCTGCCACCGCACACTGGGCAGAGGATTTCAACATATTATCCACGTTGATGCCTAGAGCTTTTTCTTGGGTGTTGACTGCCAATGTAGAACTTTGCATTATGTAACTATAATTTGGGTTTCTCTTCCCTATGTGCATTACTTTACACTTGTCCCATTTTAAATGCCATCTGCCATTTGGATGCCAAGTCTTCCAGTCTTGCACAGTCATCTTGCAATTTCTCAGTTCTTTTTTTATTTAACAGCTTTGAATAATTTTGTATCAGCAAATTTGACAATTTCACATATTCTTCCCATCTCTAGGTCATTTTACAAATAAGTTAAACAGCAGTGGTCCCAGCACAGATCTCTAGGGCAGTCCTCTAGTCGTCTTTCTCCAAAGAGAAAATTGACCATTTAACCCTATTCTCTGTTTTCTGTTTTAACCATGTTGGTCTGTAATTCCTCACAATCTGCCTGTGTTGTTAACTACCCTCAATATTTTTGTGTCGTCTGCAGTTTTGATCACTCATCTCACCCCTTTCTAGATAAGTTGGTCCTAGGACAGATCCTTGGGGCACTTCACTGTTCACCTTTCTTCACTGGGAAAATTGACCATTAAGTCCTACTTTATTTCCTGTATTTTAACAGGTTACCAATCCACATTTATTTATTTAATAAAATGTATAACCCGCTGATCCACAAATCTCAACGAGGAACAAATAAACACACATAATATCATACGCACATAACATTAAAGCACACACAGTCTAACAACCATTTCTAATACAGTGCCAGCCAAAGCCCATAACAACCAACAATTCTCCATAGAGAGCTACTAAATAGCAAACACCAACGAGCACAGATGCATCTTCAACTGTTCCCTAAAAGCCTCCGATCCCATAACATTTTAGTTTACTGAGGAGTGTTTTTTGAGGGAGTTTATCAAACACCTTCTGAAAATGTAAATACATTGTATTGATTTCCTCTCCTTTACCCATATGCTTGCTTGTTTGTTTATTTATTTATTTATAGATTCTTTTATACCGCGGTACGTATAGTTATACATCACCTCGGTTTACAGATAAACAATAAATTAGCAACAGGCTTTACATATAACAATTTAAACAATTTAAGCAGTAACACAAATAACAGCTACAATCTTTACAGTAATAACGGGGTTCAAATGTAACATGCTAACTTCATTAACTATAATAACCATAAAATATTAAAGTTCAGGTATTACGCAGGAGCAATAAACTGTCAAAGGCCAAGTCCAAAGTCACATAAAAGTCACATAAAAGTCAATAAACAAACGTTGAATTTTTTACACCATCAAAGAATTCTAATAAGTTAATAAGACACATCTTACCTTTCCTAAATCCATGCTGGTTCTTTCCCATTAAACCATGTTTATCCAGATGACCAGTTATTAATTAATAGTTTCTTCAATTTTACCAGGCATTGATGTCACAACTCATCAGTCTGTGGTTGCTCAGGTCACTCCTGGAGCCCCTTTTGAAAACTGGTGTTACATTTGCTATCCTCCAGTCCTCTGGTAGAGAAGCAGATTTGAGTGTTCATGTATAGATTGATAGTAGTTGGTCTGCAGTTTCATACTTGAGTTCCTTTAGAACTCGGGGGTCGAATACCATCAAATCCTGATGATTTGCTCCACTTTTATTTGTCAGTTTGCTCTAGCACTTCCAGATTCAAACTGATTTGATTCAGATTCTCTGAGTCATTACCTAAAATAAACAGTTCAGATGCGAGAATCTCCCCATCTTCTTCTGTCAAGATGGAAATGAAGAATTCGTTTAATTTTTCTGCTATGGTCTTAGCATCCATCCTTAAGTGCTCTTTTTACTTCTTGGGCATCTAATGGTGCTACTTAACTCCCTTGCAGATGTTGTATCTTGTGTGCTTGAAAAGGTTTTTATTAGTTTTTCCCCTCTTTGGCAAGTCTTTCCTCAAATTCTCTTTTGTCCGGCTTTTATTAGCATGTTAAGTTTAATTTGGCAGGCAGTTAGGATCTGTCTGAGCTGCTTTTGAAAATACAATTGCCTTGATGTGCTGTAGCAGTCGACATATTGTCTCTTAAAGTGACAAGAAACAGTTCCAAAAGAGAACTTTGAAAACATTTGTCTGAAGCTTTTTTTCTGATACCATTCCAATAGAATAGAAGAAAACGAGGGTGGCACTGCATGGCTCCCATGATTTTCCATGGGAGGAAAGGAATAGAAAATAACACATTTCCTCCCATAGGAAAGAACGGGAGGTATGTGAGCAAAAGGGAGGGTGGTAGGAGTGAGTCTGTTCAGGGTAGAGTTCTCAGCAAGGAGAATAAATGCATCTTTAGGTGGCAGGGCCGGAAGTGGAGTGAAGCCGGAGTGAGTCTATTCAGGGTAGAGTTCTCAGCGAGGAGAACAAATTCATCTTTAGGTGGCTGGGCCAGAAGTGGAGTGAAGCCGGATAATGTGGAGTATAGGCAGGCTCTGCTTCTTGAGCACTTCCAATACCTTTTCTCAAACCCTTCTGAATACATTTTAACACATATGGGGAGAGGTTGAGTATATCCTTTTATGACATTAGAAAACAAGATTTGCCGCTATTCACCAAGTGGAGGTCCAAACCTCTCACAGGTGAATCAGGTTTAAAGAGATACAAGCATAACTATGTTGTTTTTTTACTCATTTGAAACATTTTCTTGATACACTATTTATTCACCATTACATTAGCTTAAGGAGAAAACTAAGCCCAATATCATTCTGGCAGACTGTCTCCTACCACAAATATATTTAACAAGTGCTGCAGTCAGTAACTGCAATGATGTTTTCCTAGCGTGTAGCCAGATGGACTCAGAACAAGTGGGTATAGTGTGCTTGTGCTAGCAGTTGGAGACGGATCTGACGTCAGCACGGGTACATATACCCCCACAGGAAGTGAGACAATTCAGTAATTTCAGTCTCCAAAGCAGTTTGGAGAGCCTGCACGCTCGCTGAGCGTGTTTCCAATACTACTTTCTACTTGCTAATATTCTACAGAACAACGAGCTCCGCACTCCTGCGGTGATACCTTCGGGTCCCTCCCCCAGTTGAGTTTCCCGGGGTGATTTTCGCGATCCCTCGGAGGTCTACGCCTTGGTCCGGTGGCCGAATCGCAGCAGGGACCTAGCCCCCGAGCAAGAAGGGCTTGGGTCGGGCTGAGAGGCGCCTCGGTCCCAGCGTGGACCTAGAGGCAGCGGGTGCATTTCCTCAAGCGCGGCGGTGAAGGTATTTCCCCTCTCCCCCCGCAGCCGGAGACCGCACGGGTTCCAGCCGGGAAGCGCCGAGGATCAGGTAGGGCGTACATCTCTTACTTTTTGGTCTCCGAGGTACGAGGATCGGCGGCGTTGCCTGTAGGCGGCACTCCGCGGAGGTCGCCATTTTGTCGGCCTTGTTCAGGATTTGAGCGCCCATGATAGGCGCCTGTATTGAGCGTATACTGCTGACCGCATATTGTTAAGCGTATATTGTATTGAGCGTATATTGCTGACCGCATATTATTGAGGGCATATATATCATTTAGCGCTGACCGCATTTTGTTGAGCGTATATTGCTGACCGCATATTGTATTGAGCGTATATAGCTGCCGCATATTATTGAGCGCATATTGTATTGAGCGCATATTGCTACCGCATATAGTATTGGGCGCATATTCTTCAGCGTGCAATGGAACATTCGAATACCCCGGCGTCTCCGCCGGCGGCGCCTCCTGATTCCGGCGGGAAAGCTCTCGGCCTCTGCTCAGCATGCCAGCTTAGAGCCACGCAGAGCGAGGAGCCAGACTCCCTTTGTGCCCAATGTGAGGAGGCAGTGGGAGCCTCGGGCCAGGACCAGTCTCAACCGAGATTTGCTGACAGTTCCCTAGGGGCCACCCCGGATCTAGCGGGCAGTCTCGAACAACCTGGGATCCAGGGGGACCTGGTACCCCGACGACTAGAGAACGCCTCCATTTCCTGGGTGGATCTCTTTAAGGGGATCCATGCCTTTGTACAGATGCAATGAGCTTCCCGTCCAGGCCCTGCTGCTGCTGCTCCAGCTGATCCTGCCCCTGGACCTTCGCGCCCTTATCGTGGGCAGGAACGCCCGCCTCCGGGCAGTCCGGTTCAGGCGGACCCTGATGTTTCAGAGGACGAGTCCGAACCCTCCGAGGAGGGGGAACTTCCCTCGGGGATTGAGCCATATCGAACCATGAGGCGGTTCTTTCCCAAGGAAGATCTCTCCGACCTGGTATCTCAGTGCCTGGCGGAGTTGGCTATTTCAGGCCCCAGCACTACGGTGCTATCTACACAGAAACCTCTGCTGGAAGGTCTTCATCCTACAGCCCGCTATTTTCCCTTCTTGCAAGCCGCACAGCAACTGATAGATTTGGAATGGGCTGCACCAGCGGCCTCATTCAAAGGGGGTCGGGTCCTGACGGGCATGTACCCCCTGGATCCGGCAATCAAGGAGATGCTGGCGTGCCCTCAGGTGGACGCCTTGGTTAGCGCGGTGGTCAAGCGCACTACCATTCCAGTTGAGGGGGGCGGCGGCCCTCAAGGACCCTCATGACCGGCGACTGGACACCATCCTGAAACAGACCTTTGAGGTGGCAGCTCTATCTTTGCGAATCGCAATCTGCTGCACAGTGGTGACGCGTTCCTGTTTGTCACAGGTCAGGAACAATGCTCCAGCAGCAGACATGGAGTCCGCTCTCTCGTTCCTCACGGATGCTGCATCCGACCTAGTCCGTACAACAGCCAAGGGGATCTCATCCTCTGTAGCTGCCAGGAGGCAGCTCTGGATACGGAATTGGTCAGCCGATGCTCCTTCTAAGACATGCCTCACCAGAATGCCCTTCAAGGGCTCTCTCCTGTTCGGCAGCGACCTTGATAAACTGGCCAGCACATGGGGCGCCTCTCCAGTACCTCGACTGCCGGAAGATAGGTTCAAAAGGAACCAGCGCGCCTTTCCGAGGCCTTCCAGAGGTAGAAGCTGCCAACGCTTCATTCCCTATAGGAGTCGCTACCAGGCACCTCGTCCTCAGGCCAGGAACCAGTCCTTTCGGACCAAGCAGCAGAAGAGGGGAGCCGGCTCGGGTTCAGGGCCCGGCCGCGCCTCCCAATGAGAATCAGCTGATCCATCTGGGGGACGGATCCATAGGGGGCAGGTTAACCCTCTTCTACCCCAGATGGGTCGAGATTACGTTGGACCAGTGGGTCCTCGCCATCATCCGAGAGGGCTATTATCTGGATTTCCATAACACCCCTCGGGCAGGTTTGTGGAGTCCCCGTGTCCAAGCCACAAGAAGGCGGCATTAGAAGTTACCCTGGCGAGGCTCCTGTCCTTGAAAGCCATAATCCCAGTACCTGCATGGGAAATGGATTCTGGGCACTATTCCATTTATTTCATGGTACCCAAGAAGGAGGGCACTTTCCGACCCGTACTGGACCTCAAGTCAGTCAACTGATACTTAAGGGTCCCGAGGTTTCGCATGGAAACTCTGCGCTCAGTCAAGACCGCAGTACAGCCAGGGGAATTTCTCACGACCTTAGACTTGTCAGAAGCCTACCTGCATATCCCGATCCATCCGGATCATCAGCGCTACCTACGCGTCAAGGTTCTGGGACGCCACTTCCAATTCCGGGCTTTGCCCTTCAGGCTAGCCACGGCGCTGCGGACCTTCACCAAAGTGATTGTAGTGGTAGCAGCGGCGCTCAGATGGGAAGGAATCCTGTTCCATCCCTACCTAGACGATTGGCTGATCAGGGCGAAATCACGAGAGGAGAGCCATCGGGCAACCAACAGAGTGATCGCCCTTCTGGAAAGCCTGGGATGGGTAGTCAACCTAAACAAGAGTTGTCTACAGCCTTCCCAATCACTGGAATACCTGGGAGTCCAGTTTGACACCCAGGCAGACAAATTCAGTCTCACCACCAAGAGAAGGTTAAAACTTCAGACGCGTCTCCGGTCCTTGATGGGAGTCAGCCGGCCCATAGCTTGGGATTATCTGCAGGTTCTCGGCCTCATGGCATCCACCCTGGAAGTGATACCCTGGGCAAGGGCCCATATGAGACCTCTGCAACGCTCCCTGCTCTCTCGCTGGAGCCCTCGCTTCCGGAATTACTCCGTGCATCTACCTCTGCCACCCAGAGTACGGACCCAGTTACGGTGGTGGTTGCAGCCCAACCACACGAGCAGGGGGTCGAAGATGTCCTCCCCCACGTGGATTCTGCTCACCACAGATGCCAGCCTGAGCAGGTGGGGAGCACACTGTGAAGAACTCGCCGCCCAAGGGCGGTGGAACAGAGAAGAAGCAGGGTGGAACATCAACCGTCTAGAAGCACGGGCAGTCCGGTTAGCCTGCCTGCAATTTGCTCACCGACTGCGGAACAGGGCAGTCAGAGTGATGTCCAACAATGCCACCACGGTGGCATACATCAACCGTCAGGGCGGAACCAGAAGCTGACAGGTGTCCCTAGAGATAGCCCCGCTGATGGCTTGGGCAGAGGCGAATCTTCAGGACATCTCTGCCGTCCACATTGCCGGAAGGGACAACACCACGGCAGACTTCCTCAGCAGAGAAAGCCTAAATCCGGGGGAATGGCAGCTGTCGCCCACAGCCTTCCAGATGATTGTGGATCACTGGGGGATTCCGGACATGGACCTACTAGCGGACAGGTCCAATGCTCAAGTACCCAGATACTTCAGCCGCAAGCGAGATCTGTTCTCTCACGGGATCGACGCCCTGGTTCAGCCATGGCCTCCAGGGACCCTGCTATACGCCTTTCCTCCGTGGCCCCTGCTGGGCACCCTCATCCACAAGATTCAGAAGCACCGGGGCCTAGTTCTTCTGGGGGCACCAGACTGGCCAAGAAGACCCTGGTACGCGGACATGAGAAGACTACTGGCAGGGGAGCCCCTTCCCCTGCCTCCTCTCAGGGACCTGCTATGTCAGGGTCCCATTCTCCACGAGGATCCGGCTCAATTCTCTCTTACGGTCTGGCCATTGAGAGGGCTAGGCTGAAGAAAAGAGGTTACTCGGAGCCAGTGATAGATACACTCCTCCGAGCTCGCAAGTTTTCCACATCTCTCACCTACGTAAGGATCTGGAGAGTATTTGAAGCCTGGTGCGACACTCATGGCACCAATCCACATGCGACCACGATCCCTATTGTTTTGGATTTCCTGCAAGATGGACTTCAGAAGGGTCTCTCCCTAAGCTCCATCAAGGTTCAGGTGGCTGCGCTGTCTTGCTACGTTCCCAGGAGGGATGGCAAGACCATTGCCACGCACCCAGATGTTTCCCGTTTCCTGAAAGGAGTCAAGCACATTCGTCCGCCACTGAAGTGGCCAGTGCCCCTGTGGAACCTCAACATAGTTTTGGATTTCCTCGCGGGATCCACCTTCAGACCCCTTCGGGGCCTGTCTCTCCGTTCGCTAACTTTGAAGATGGTATTCCTGCTGGCAGTGTGTTCCGCACGCCGCATCTGAGCTACAAGCACTGTCCTTCCGTGATCCCTTTCTCAGAATCACTCCTGAGGCTATCCATCTTCTCATGGTTCCATCCTTCTTGCCTAAGGTAGTCTCACAATTTCACCTCAACCAGACCATATCCTTGCCAACCACGGCGGGTCTGAAGAAATCAGAAGAAGGGTGTTTGCTACGCCATCTCGACATTGGCAGATTGCTGCCCAGATATCTGGAAATGACAGAAGCCGTACGAAAGACGGACCATCTGTTCGTCCTGCACAGCGGGAAGAAACCAGGAGAAGCGGCCTCTCGGCCCACCATCGCCCGCTGGATTAAAGAGGTTATCAGAGCGGCCTACGTAGAGGCCGGGAAGTCACCGCCTCTACAAGTCAAGGCTCATTCTACCAGAGCCCAAGCAGCATCTTGGGCGGAATCTAGGATGCTGTCGCCTGCAGAAATATGTAAAGCGGCGACATGGTCCTCCCTCCATACCTTTTCCAGGTTCTACCGTCTGGATGTCCAGGCCAGGGAGGACACAGCATTTGCAAGGGCGGTCCTACGCGGTCCTCAGGCAGCCTCCCACCCAGTCCGGGAGTAAAGCTTTTGTACATCCCACTTGTTCTGAGTCCATCTGGCTACACGCTAGGAAATGTTGAGATTACTTACCTGATAATCTCGTTTTCCTTAGTGTAGACAGATGGACTCAGCATCCCGCCCGGCTGCCAGTATACATGGGTTTCACCGATTCAAGGTAAGCCTTATCACTTCTTACATGAGTGCGTCCATTCTACCAGGTGTCGACGCCTTCCGGTTGGGAATGCTGGCGGTCTCCAGCTCCTATCAATCGGTCAGGGGAATTCTGTTTTCACTATTTCATTGATCGTCAGTACACAAATATCCATAACAGCTTTTGCAAGGAAGATTACTGCATTGTCTCACTTCCTGTGGGGGTATATGTACCCGTGCTGACGTCAGATCCGTCTCCAACTGCTAGCACGAGCACACTATACCCACTTGTTCTGAGTCCATCTGTCTACACTAAGGAAAACGAGATTATCAGGTAAGTAATCTCAACATTCCTAATGCTAATAGATTAGATAGGTTACTAAACCTGGACATACAATCAAGGAATTCTGCTTGAATTTCTCATTACATGTGAACATTTGTTGTAGCACTTTTTGTTTAACAGTCAAGAGCAGTTTCCCCATTATTTTGTGCCTGCTTAATTGCTGAAAAAGATTGCTCAACAGAGTGGGATTCATTATAAAACTTTCCTCTTTTTTTAAATGTTAAGAATATGAAGTGGGTCTCTGAATATCTGTTGCATGTTTCACAAAGGTCTTTCATAGCTGTTGACTGCTGAGATATGACTTAAAACAGCGGTTCTCAACCAGTGTGTCGCCCAGAACACGCAGGTGTGTCGCCACATTTCCCGGTCCCCCGCTGACCCAGCTGCTCCCCCTACTCAAGCGAAATAGGTCCTCCGATAGCCCGAGCGGAACACGGCAGGACAGCTGGAGACAGCGGCACCAGCGTGGTCTCTTCTTCCTGCGGCCCGGAAGAGGAAGTGGTGAGCAGCAGGTGCGTGCGCGGGAAGAAGAGACCATGCTAGTGTGGGCAGTGTCTGCCCAAAGAAGAGAAGAGAGGCGCAGCCTGAGGATTGAGCAGTGTGGCTCGGAGTAAAACCCCCACGGCCGATGGGACTACTTTCTCCGCGAGGGCTGAAAATGAAGGAGGTTGCTGCTGTCTTTCGGGTTGGGACGAGGCTGCTGCTGCCACTAGTTCCGAGGGGGGGGGGGGGGAGTGAATGAGCAAGCATTTGTGTTTGAGATCCTGTGTGTGTGAGTGAGATAGCATGTATGTGAATGATTGAGAGCCTGTATATGTGGAAGAGAGTATGTGTGTGATTGAGAGCCTGCCTGTGAGAGAGAGAGCATGAATGTAAGTTTACGATTGGGAACCTGTATGTGTAAGTTTGTGATTGAAAACCTGTTTGTGTGAAAGAGTATGTGTGTGTGAGATCCTTTGTGTGTGAAAGAGATCATGTGTATGTATGATTGAGAGCCTGTGTGTAAATGAGAGCGAGAGAGCACGTTTGTAAGCATGTGAACGAGTCTTTGTGTGAGAGAAAAAGGCAGCATGTATGTGTGTGATTGAAAGCCTGTGTGTGTGTGATAAGTCAGATAGCATGTGTGTAAATGTATAATTAGCCTATATAAGTGAGATAGAAAAAGCATGTGTATATGTGAGTGACTGAGAGCATGTATGTAAATGTATAATTAGCCTATATAAGTGAGAGAGAAAAAGCATGTGTATATGGAGTGACTGAGAGCCAGTGTGAGAGAGGAGAAAGTTGCAAGCAAACCACCCCTCCTCCTGCTAATTTAAACAATCTCAGGACACCTGGATATCAAATGTTCTCAGGTATGCAGAGCAAAACGTTTTTGTATCCTTATTATTTTTCATTACTGGGTCTTTGTGTCTGTTATTTTGAAATATTTTATTGGTATCTAGAAGTTTTTTTTATATGAGTTTTTAATTATTGGATATTCCACTCATCAGCTGTTTTGAAACAACCTGTTCTTTTTGTTAATATGGTTTTACTGCTCCTGATTTTATATTTCTTGATTTGTTTTATAAGGATGGGTGATGTTTCTTTTTTCCTTTATTACACTGCATATAGAGACTCTGGCTTGTTGCAGTTTCCAATTCAGTTTTTGTCTGCATGCTTCTAGTTATGCGTTTTGGTCTCTATTCTTTTAGGTGAGGGGTCAGCACATGTGATTCAGGTGAGGTTCTCTGCTGGCGTGTAGTTTCTGTGTAGGGCTCTATAGCAGCCTGACTTGGTCCGTTTTCCTAATAGGAGATGTATTGGTGTCTTAAGGCCTGGTGTAATATTTCAGTGCTGCCTTTTCTTAGGTAAGGTGGTTACTGTTTAAGTGCTGGAAATTGGTGCTGTTTTGGTGTGGGATGTTTACTATTTATGCAGTTTCTGTTCAGACAGAATACGTATCTTCAAAGAGACAGAGACAAGATTGAAGCGGTACAGAGAAGGGCGACCAGAAAGGTGGAGGGTCTTCATTGGATGTCATACGAGGAGAGATTGAAGAATCTAAATATGTACACCCTGGAGGAAAGGAGGAGCAGGGGTGATATGATTTAGACTTTCAGATACTTGAAAAACTTTAACGATCCAAAGACAACAACAAACCTTTTCCGTCAGAAAAAAATCAGCAGAACCAGAGGTCACGAGCTGAGGCTCCAAGAAGGAAGACTAAGAACCAATGTCAGGAAGTATTTCTTCACGGAGAGAGTGGTGGATGCCTGGAATGCCCTTCCGGAGGAAGTGGTGAAGTCCAAAACTGTGAAGCACTTCAAAGGGGCGTGGGATAAACACTGTGGATCCATCAGGTCTAGAGGACACGTATAAAGAGCAGGCAGCAAAATACTGCACGGAGCGGCAGTAGCCACAGAGGCATTCACGGAGCGGGATGCCAGTGGCCAGTGGTTGGTGTTCCACCTTCACGGAGCGGAAGGATGGAGGGCTGCCATCTCCCAATTAAAAAAGAAAAAATACAAACAAAAAAAACAAACAGAAAACAGGGATGGGTTCATGGGCTATAGGTATTACCAATTATTAGGCTTTTCAATATTTGATGATAGTTAATGTGACTTTCAAGGCATACTTCACTTTCAATGCATATCCAGCATAGCTCTCTGCTTCAACGGCAGGGGAGAAGAAAAACTAATACTTCACGCATATCCAGCATTGCTCTCTGCTTACCCAACTAATCAAACTTAATATTTCACTTGGAAGCAGCTCCATCACTGCTCTCTACATTAATAGTGGGGGTGAAAGGGAAATAGAACCTAAGGTTACTAAGAGCCAAGAGATAAGTATGAGAAAAAAGAAGTGTGAAGCTTGCTGGGCAGACTGGATGGACCGATTGGTCTTCTTCTGCCGTCATTTCTATGTTTCTATGTTTATGTATCTTTTCCTTGTGTCATTTTAAACAATAAAAATAATACTGGACCTTTACTTTTTATTTCCGCCATGAATTGTAATGAGCAGCTTGTCACGCATGTGAGTGTGGTCTGTCAGGTGTGTCACGATGGGGAAAAGGTTGAGAACCACTGATTTAAAATACAATAGAATCTTTTTAAATGTTTTATTTCCTTTGAAGGCTTCATAAACTGCTAGGTAAAGAGGTTTGCTTCCCTTTATTACATAGTAAAAGCTTTTTTTTTTTTTTTCTGTAGATTCGTATAACCAAGCTAACTTGTTAATTGAGTTTTTATCATAGGAATAGCTGCAGTCCCTCTGTGAGGGGGGGATTTGGGGGAAGGTGGGTTAGTTTGCCTTTGGAGTGGTTACTTTGCTATATTTTTGTACAAACATTCCAGGAATGGTATCAAAGCAGATTGTAATCAATTTTAATAGAGAAGCAAGTACATGAAGTTATATTAGTCATAGTATTGTGTACTGCCATAATGGCAGAGTGTCCAGGCTTAGAAACCTAATTTATTATTATCAGACTGGCTAGCTGTAGGCCTTTGCTTTTTTTCTGTAAGATGAGGTAGCACAGTTCAAGGCAAATGGGTAGTGGTACCTCATTCCAGATTTTAGGAGCATAGCAGCTGAAGACCCTCTCTTCTACAGGACAGTTTTGTAGAGCGTGGGGGAAGGATAGAAAGGCCTTGTGGGAGGATCGGAGTTCTCTAGTGGGGGTGTAGGAGGCAAGGAGAACGGAGGGAGAGTCCAGGGCCTGCTTATTTGCACATTTGGAGAAGCAGGGGGTCTTGAATTTTATCCTGTTCTGTTGGGAGTCAGTGAAGTTTGTGCATAATGGGCCTTATATGGTCTGTTGCTTTGGTCCCTACTAAGATTCTGGCTGAGATGTTTTGCCTGAATTGGAGGCCTTTCAGACTGTACAGATACCATTCAGAAGTTAGTTACAATAGACTAATCAGCTGATTAGTGCATGAATCTCAGTAGCAAAATTATGCTGAACAAAGGACTCGTTGAATCCTAGTGTAGGTACATAAAGGAGGTTCTTTGAGAGATGGGGTTCTATGATGAGGTTTTGGTCAAACTGACCCCCTAGGCTTTGTATAGATTCTTTGAGCTGAAGGGAGGTAGAGGTTGCAAGGGGTGACCTCTGCAGCTTGGCCAGAGGAGTTCATATTTGGAGGGGTTAAGTTTAAGTTTGAGTTTCTGGTTATTGAGCCATTGGGCTACGGCTGTAAGACAGTTATTGAGATTGGCAATGAAAGAAGTTTGCTTGGATCCTATTTTAACACAAAGCTGGATTTTTGCAAACAGGTAACATTCAATGTTGAAGGACTGAAAAAGGTCATAGATTGGACGAATGTAGATATTAAAGAGAATTGGGGAGAGCATGAGCCCTGAGACACTCTACATGAAAGGTTTTAAGAGTGGATGGTCTATTGGTCCACGAGATAGATTGTGTTCTGCTGGATATAAAAGATTCAAAGCATTTAAGGGCAGTGTTTCCTAAGCACTGAATCATCATTGGAGCCTAGGTTATGATGCAAGGGATAATGTGCTGGAGCTGCTTGACAATAGTGATTACAACAGCAGTGGGAAATAAGAAAATTATTACTTACCTGCTAATTTTCGTTCCTGTAGTACCATGGATCAGTCCAGACAGTGGGTTATGCCTCCCTTCCAGCAGATGGAGTCAGAGAAACAAAAGCTGAAAGGACGGCCCCCTATTGGTTGGAGTGCCCCACGTGTCCCTTCAGTATCAAGACTATCAAAGCCAAAAAACAAATGGCATGGAGCAACTAGAGAATAATACAAAATCGAACTTGCCTTGTAAATAACAGAAACAATGGAAGAAAACTGTTGCCAACAGACAGGTCTATCCAGTACCGAGCGGTAGGAAGAGCTGCGTTAGTGCCCACGGCACCCGCGGTTGCCGCACGCACAGTGCAGCTCACCTACCGCTCGAACCTGAACAATAATTTTATGCAAATGAAAACCGCGTCTAAGAAGGGTCCGTGAAGCGTTAGGCCCGCGCAACCCATTTTACTGGATAGAGCGCCTATACAGTATCCTGGGTGCGCGGGCGTAACGCTTCACGTCACGCTAGTATCTGTCATTTCAAATGTCATTTGAAATGACAGATACCTCTCCCCTCCTCCCGAAGCAAAAAAAAAAAAAGCGAAAAAAACGTAAAAACAAAAAGTAAGTCGCTTCGCCGCTTCACTGTCAGTGTCTCTTCTTCCCTCCTCCAGGAGCAAGGCTGCTTTTCGCGCCCTGCTCCGGGAGGAGGGGAGAAGAGACTGACAGCGGCGAAGCAACTTACTTTTTGCATCCCCGATCGGAGCTCTCCTGCCTCCCGCTGGCGACTTACTTTTTTTGCAGCCGTCCGGCCATCTGGAAGAAGGTATCGCGGCTCCCCTGCCTCCCGGAGGCGAAGATGGATGCCAGCACGGGGGAAAGCGGCCCCTGTGCATGCAATTGGCTGCTCAAGACGTGACGTCACGACGTTTGGCGTTACGGCATGTGACGTCACGTCTTGAGCAGCCAATTGCATGCACAGGGGCCGCTTTCCCCCGTGCTGGCATCCATCTTCCCTGGGAGGCAGGGGAGCCACGATACCTTCTTCCAGATGGCCGGACGGCTGCAAAAAAAAAGTAAGTCGCCAGCGGGAGGCAGGAGAGCTCCGATCGGGGATGCAAAAAGTAAGTTGCTTCGCCGCTGTCAGTCTCTTCTCCCCTCCTCCCGGAGCAGGGCGCGAAAAGCAGCCTTGCTCCGGGAGGAGGGAAGAAGAGACTGACAGTGAAGCGGCGAAGCGACTTACTTTTTGCTTTTACGTTTTTTTCGCTTTTTTTTTGCTTCGGGAGGAGGGGAGAGGACTGGGGCTGCCCCGGAGACCGGCACCCATGATCGCGGCCGGGGCAGGTGAGCGGGGGCTGGGGGAAAGCTTGCCACCTACCCTTACCCCTGCCTCTACCGCAGGGGTAAGGGTAGGTGCCGCGTGCGGAAGGGGTTGGCCGGGGATTTTAGGACGCGGTAGGAGTAGGTTAAAGTGGATTCGGGATCGCAGGAAGGGATAACGCGGCCGGAAAGTGAGTAGAACGCGGCTTAGGAGCAGGGTAAACGCAGCCGCACTTTACAGGATAGACCTGAGAACTTGCAACAAGAACCAATAGAGAGACTGAGTAATAGCTAGTAGTGCTGGGAATCCGTCCAGAAAAAGAAGGGTGGGCGTCTGGACTGATCCATGGTACTAGAGGAATGAAAATTAGCAGGTAAGGAATAATTTTCGTTTCCCTGTACGTACCTGGATCAGTCCAGACAGTGGGATGTACCCAAGCGTCCCTAAAGAGGGTGGGCCCGGATAACCCAGCACTTAGTACCTGTGCCCCGAAAGAACCAAAGTGTGTCGATGGCAGATGGAGGCGATAATGCCATGCAAACGTGTGCAAAGACTTCCAGGTAGCTGCCCGACAAATTTCCTGCGCAGAGACAGAGGAACTTTCCGCCTAAGAAGAAGCTTGAGCGCCTAGAGAATGAGCTTTAATGCCTTCAGGAGGCGGACGTCCCACCGTAATATATGCTGAGGCAATGGCATCTTTCAACCACCAGGCAATGGTAGTCTTGGAAGCCGGACGACCCTTCCTGGGACCACTCCAAAGCACGAAGAGATGGTCCGTAAGATGAAAGGGATTCGTCAACTCTAAGTAGAGCATAAGAACCCTCTTGACATCTAGACGCCGGAGCTCAGGGGAAGCATCTTCCGGAAAAGACGGTAACTCGACAGTCTGCTTGACATGGAAGGCTGAGACCACCTTTGGAAGAAAAGCCGGTACTGTGCGCAATGAGACTCCTGACAGTGAGAAACGCAAAGAAGGCTCTCTGCATGAAAGAGCCTGTAATTTGGAAATGCGGCGAGCAGAACATATAGCTACCAAGAAAACAGTCTTAAGAGTAACATCCTTAAGAGAGGCTCTTCGAAGAGGCTCAAATGGTGGTCCCCCCAAACTCCGGAGGACCGGATTTCGATTCCAAGACGGACAGGATGAGCGGGTATGAGGCCTCATGTGTTTGACACCATGCAAAAAACGGACTATGTCCGGATGCGCCGAAAGACGAAGACTCTGAGAGCGAGGAACCAGAGCGCCCAAGGCCACCACTTGTACCCTTAAGGAATTGTACGCCAGCCCTTTCTCCAAACCTTGTTGGAGGAAAGCAAGGATGTTGGGAATGGAGGCATGGCTAGGAGAGACACGGAGTGGAGAATACCACATTTCAAAAACCTTCCAGACTCGCACATAAGCCATGGATGTAGAAGATTTCCGAGCCTGAAGGAGAGTAGAGATGACCACGTCCGAATACCCCCAAAGCCTTAGGCGGTGCCGTTCAAAAGCCATGCCTCTAGACAACAGCGATCGACCTGGTTGAAAAATACTGGCCCTTGGTGGAGGAGATTCGGAAGATGTCCCAGGCGGAGAGGACTGTCCACTGCAATGTTTATCAGATCGACGAACCAGGGCCTGCGGGCCCATTCCGGAGCGACCAGGATTACTGGGCCGTGATGGAGTTCTATTTGGCGAAGGACCTTCCCCACCAGAGGCCATGATGGAAACACATAGAGCAACAGGTGTCGAGGCCAGGGGAGGACCAGAGCATCTATGCCTTCCGTGCCATGCTCTCTTCGGCGAATGAAGAATCGCGCTGCCTTTGCATTCATTCGCGTGGCCATCAGATCGAGATGGGGGGTCCCCCATCTGTGGACGAGAAGTCGCATCTCCTCGTCGGAGAGTTCCCATTCTCCTGGGTCCAAGCGCTGGTGACTGAGGAAGTCTGCCTGAACATTGCCTACGCCTGCAATGTGAGAGGCTGCTAACCTGGAGAGGTGAATTTCCGCCCAACGCATCATCTTGACGGACTCTTGGGAAACATGGTGACTTCTGGTGCCGCCCTGTCGATTGATGTATGCCCCTGGTCGCATTGTCGGAGAGGACTCGCACCGCCTGACCCTGGGGGAGTGGAAGAAAATGAACAAGAGCTAGCCGGGCCGCCCTGGTCTCCAGGCGATTGATGGGCCAAGAGGCCTGGACGGGAGACCACTGGCCCTGTGTGGACTGTGACCCGCAGACCACCCCCCATCCGGAGAGGCTGGCATCCGTGGTAACTATTATCCACTGAGGTACCTCCAAATCCACTCCTTTCAACAGGTGTTCCAGGCTGCGCCACCACAGTAAACTGTGGTCGGCTGACGGTGACAGTGGAAGAGGGGTCTGAAACTCCCGCGACACTGGTTTCCAACGTGAGAGTAGAGCTTGCTGGAGTGGGCGCATATCGGCAAAGGCCCATGGAACGAGATCTATGGTGGACGCCATGGAGCCCAGCAATTGAAGGTAATCCCATGCAGTGGGTGGGGAGAGAGTTCTGAAGAGGTCTAGTTGCGAGAGGAGAGAAAGTGCTCGATCCCGGTGAAGGTAAACCTTCCCTTCGCAGTGTTGAAGTGTGCTCCCAGGAAATCTATTGACTGTGAAGGAGATAGATGATTCTTGCGGAGGTTGATGATCCACCCAAGTGAACGGAGGTGGTGTAGGACCCGCTGAACCGCTAGCTGGCAGAGACTTTGCGACTTCGCCCGGATGAGCCAGTCGTCCAAATAGGGATGAACTAGAATTCCCTCCTTTTGCAGAACTGCAGCTACCACCACCATGACCTTGGTGAAGGTGCGCAGAGCCGTTGCCAGCACGAATGGAAGTGCCTGGAACTGGAAATGTTGTCCCAGAATCTTGAAGCGGAGGTAACGTTGATGCGCCTGATGAATAGGAATATGCAGGTAAGCCTCCTTTAAATCTAGGGAAGCTAAAAACTCTCCTGCGTGCACTGCTGCAATGACTGAGCGCAAAGTCTCCATTCTGAAATGAGGGATTTTGAGAGCCTTGTTGACCATCTTGAGGTCCAAGATGGGCCTGAAGTCCCCTTCCTTCTTGGGAACCACGAAATAAATGGAGTAGTGGCCGGACCCTAGTTCCGCCCATGGGACCGGGGGACGATGGCGCCCAAGCCCTGAAGCCTGGTCAGGGTGAGGCGAACACGCTGTTTTTCCAGTGGCCCACAAGGAGAGAAAAGATTAAACTGTCCCGTAGATGTCGAGCAAACTCTAAAGCATAGCCGTGCTTTACAATATCCAGGACCCATTGGTCTGAAGTGATTTTGACCCACTCCTCGTAGAAAAGAGAGAGGTGTCCGCCGATCTTGAAGCTGGAGGAGTGGGTCAGCAAGAACTCATTGTGTGGACTTGGCAGTCCCTGCGGAAGTATTATCTCTGGATTGTCTGCGACCTCGAAAGGAAGAGGACCAAGACTGGGACCGCGAGGGAGTATTTTTCTGTGGGGCCTGTTTGTATTGTCGAAAACGCCGCTGACCCCTGAATCAGTAACGAGAAAAAACGAAACCTCTAGAGCCCCGAGGTCAGTCCTCTGGCAATTTGTAAACCTTATTCTCCCCAAGGGACTGAATAAGCTGATCCAACTCTGCCCCAAACAGTAACTTTCCCTTGAAAGGTAAGGAACCGAGTCTGGCTTTCGAAGAATCTGCCAACCAATTGCGAAGCCAAAGAAGCCGCCGAGCTGAGACGACAGAGGCCATGGTTCTGGCGAGGACTCTCAGAAGATCATAGAGGCCATCTGCCCCATATGCCATAGCCGCCTCCAGACAATCCGCTTCTTGTGCTTCGTCTGGGGGGAGTTCTTGAGCCCCTAGTAATTGCTGCATCCAGCGAAGACCTGCGCGTTGCATAAGGGAACTGCATACCGCCGCGCGGACCCCCAAGGCTGAGACTTCAAAAATCCTCTTCAAATAAACCTTCAGTTTGCGATCTTGAGTGTCCTTGAGCACAGTACCTCCAGTGACCAGTATAGTGGTACGCTTTGTAACAGCGGACACCGCAGAGTCCACGCTGGGTATTTTGAGAAGGTCCAAGGAGTCCTCTGGGAGCGGGTATAGCTTATCCATTGCTCTGCCAACGCGCAGAGTGCCATCCGGAACATCCCACTCCCTGGACAATAACTGAAGGAGTCTGGGATGAAAAGGAAAAGTCTTAGCGGGAGCCCGGAGTCCCGCTAGAAGGGAATCTCCCTTTCGTCCCGCTTCATTGGGGAGCGCAGGTTCCTGGGGAGCATTGATGTCCAATTCCTCCAAAACCTGAGGGATGAGCGGATCCAGCTCGTCCCGTTGAAATAGCCTTAAAACCCTGGGGTCATCCCCTTCCAGTAAAGGAGTGGAGTCGTCCAAGACGGGATCAGGATTCTGGGGAAGGAAAGGATCTGGATTGGGCGCCTGCGACAGTCCCCTGAACCGAGAAGGAGGAGGCAGAACCAGAGGACAGGAGTCCCCTGTGGCCCCCGCGGCCCCTGACACTGGGGGGGGCGGAGGGCTGAGGACCCACTGAGAGGCCTGTCCCAGCTGGAGGATGTGGGCAAGGGGGGAGAACCGGAACGTCCACTACGTCTTGAAGTATGGGGATCTTCGGGAGAGGTGTAGCAGGATCTGAAGAAAGGCTTGCTAAATATACCCTATGCATAAGCAGAATGAACTGCGCAGAGAATGGCCCTGGGGGGGGGGGGGCAACAGGTGGCACGTCCGGAGGCTGTCCCTCCTTAACCAAAGGAGGTGTTGGACTCGTCGTTGGCAGAAACGGTGGTGGGGGAGGGGTGAAGAAACGAGGTCCCCAGACAGCGCAGGCGATACCGGAGCTGACAGCTCCGAATCCAAAATGGCTGCCACTCCTGCCTCAGAGCGGGCGGGAGCCGGCCTCTTCAAGGGGAGGTGCGCTGAAGCGCGCAAAAACACCCGGCCCTCGGCAGAGGACGAACCCTCCCCGCAGGGGAGGCAAGCCTCAAAAAACCTTTGCGTGAGAGTCGGCCCGACTCCCCGCAAGCCAAGCATCGCACCGAGCGCGGCATGGGGAGGGGTCAGTCCTCACTCCCGAAACAAAACAGCAGCGGCTCTCACAAGAGCACGGCAGAGGAATGGCGCTTCTCTGCAGACAAAGGCCCGAGGTAAATGGCTTCTCAGGGCTAGCTGCTGCAGGGGGAGAGGTTGGAGCCACCAACATCCACCCAATAAAGGCTGTAAAGGAAGAAAATTGAACACTTACCCCACAAAAAACAAAGAAGGAAAGAAAAGAACCCCCAGGTTCTGTCTGCAAGTCTGAGTTGAAACTGAAAGTGGTGCTCCAAGGTAAATTAGCACCCTTAATATATTCCTCTTACTTGTACTTTTAATTTTTTTTTTTTTTTTTAAAGTTGCTCCATACCAAACTAAATAAAGTAAAAAAGAGCTGGAGTCAGAGAGAAATACTGAAGGGACACGTGGGGCGCGCCAACCAATAGGGGGCTGTCCTTTCAGCTTTTGTTTCTCTGACTCCATCTGCTGGAAGGGGGGACATAACCCACTGTCTGGACTGATCCAGGTACGTACAGGGAAGTTTAGGATCTGGGTGGGGGGGGGATTCTTTATAGCTTGTTTCTTTATTATCTTTTTGCTTTTTTGAACTATCATTTAACTTTAAAAGGGGAAACTATGACATAATGAAGAAATTAGAAGGAAGTTAAAAGATTCAGCTGCAGGGAAGAGTGTGCATGAGGCATGGAAATTTTAAAAAATACAATTTTTGTAACCTAGATAAAATGTATTCACCAGATGATAAAGGTTGTAAGAAAATGAAATGACTTGCAGTATGGCAAATTTGTGGGGTGACAGAGGCTATTAAAGCCCAAAAAGCATCCTTAAAAAAATTAAAAGTAGGTTCTAATGAGGAAAATAGTAAAGCGCATAAGCACTGGTAAATTAGATGTAAAACAATAAGGCAGCTAAGTAGAGAATTTGATCAGAAGCTTGTCAGAGGTGTAAAAAATATATATATTTTTTAAAGTATAAAAAACAAGCCCATGAAGATGCATTTGAATAATTAGATGACCAGGAGGTAAAAGTGATCAGGGAAGATAAAGAGGGAATAGCCAAGAGGTAACCTGCATGGTGTAAGAATTGCAACCATTACAGCAGTGGTATGAGTGCAATAGGTTTCCAAGGAGCACTTGTATAACCAGCATGCAGGCTGATGCAATATGGACACGCTAAAAACGTGCACCAAACTAGGTGCATGCAAACTTGAGCACAATCACCTCTACTGGGCGCCTGATCCAATAAGCAAACGAGCTGCCACGCTAAAAAGGACGTGCTACGGTTAAATTGAGTCCATACATGTCCATGGCATCGGGCGCCCAGGAGACATGGTTGTGCATGGGTTAGGAAAATGAATGCTCAGTTTGAGCTTCCATTTTTTTCCCAAGGCAGATATTTTACTGGCACAATACGCATGCCCGGAGCGTGTATATTGTGCGTCCCAAAATTTTTTTTTTACATTTACTTTTTTTTTTTTTTTGTTTGCATGATGCTGCTTTCTATGGTTTTTCCTACTTAGTATCGTGACTATACTAAGGAGGAAGAATCACAGAAAAGTGGTTTTTGTTTAAAAGTTGAGCCCTTGATGTGCGGGAAGACTTTGTGCCTGATTCAGGCAGGCGTAAAATTTTACAGGTTAAAAAAATGCACCTTGAGTGCATGGGGATTTTTTGTATTGTGGGGTAATAGCTAATAGCCTCATCTACATGGCATTTACATGTGATGAGTGCAATTAGCTTCACCTTTGTTTGCATGCACTGATCTCCCCTTATTGCATTGGAAGTTATGGACGTGCGACTAAACCATGGTCCAACGCTCATTAAGCTGTGTGCTTCGCCGGGCGCCCTCTATTGGATTGGCCTCATGGAGTGGTGATTACTGCTCGAATATTAGCAAGACTGTGTTGGATATTCCAAAAAGGCATTCGGATAACTGCATGGAACTGTGATTACAACCTTAACAGCACTGATATGGCTGCATTGAAATAACCTCCATGGAGGGGTCATGGATAAAATCTAAACATCAGTGAACAGAGGAAGGCTGGATGGCTTGGAAAGCCAATCCTGAGGACTCCACAGCTAGTTGGGTTTTCAGGATATCCAAAATGAATATGTATGAGATAAACTTGTGTATTATGGATATTAATCTCATGAATATTCATTGTGGATATCTTGAAAAGCCAAGCGGCTGTGGGGGTCCAGGTTTGGGAAGCCCTGATTTAGCTGTTATGGTTGCAGTGTGACTTATTAGAAAACTTGGTAATAAGACATGTAAGGGGGACCTGGGTGTTGAATTTAGTCTAGATCTTATAAGAATTCTAGATGAAGATAAGGTATGAAAAGGCCTAAAAGTGGAGGTAGGAGAGGCTAATATTTTAACAGATTTTGGGCATGTTTGGGACTGAAATGGAGGAAAGGCATTAAAAGTTCAGGTAAAAGAAATGGGACGCATATGGCAATTTACATAGAAACATATAGAAAGACCAATCGGCCCATCTAGTCTTCCCTGCAAGCTCCCACACTTATTTTCTTATACTTATCTGTTTCATCAAGCACCAAGTTCAGGGCCCTTGTTGGTAACTGTTTGATTCAAAATTCCTGCCATCCCCTGTCATTGCAGAGAGTAATGCTGGAGTTGAATCAAAGGTGAGCTTAATGGTTAAGGGTAGTAACCGCCGCATCAAGCAAGTTACCCCGATGCTTGTTTTACCCATCCTGCACAGATCAATACCTTGTTGGATGTTGTCTGAATGTAAATCCTGTTTTCCACATTTCCCCTTGCCGTTGAAGCAGAGAGCAACGCTGTATATGCATTCAAAGTGATGTATCAGGCTTAATTGGTTTAGGGTAGTAACTGCCGTAATAAGCAGGCTACCCCCACTCTTATTTGTTTACTCAGATTGTGAAGTTCAGTCCTTGTTGGTTGTTATCTGAATGCAAATCCTCTTTTCCACATTTCCCCCTGTCGTTGAAACAGAGAGCAATGTTGGAGTTGCATTAACCGTGCGAAGACTTATTGAGTAAGGGTAGCAATCACCAGGTACTAGCCTCCACTCCAGTAATCCACCCCATGGCTCTTCTCTTCATTCCCATCCTCTAGCCTTTATGGATCCACAGTGTTTATCCCATGCCCCTTTGAATTCCTTCACAGTTTTAGTCTTCACCACTTCCTCCGGAAGGGAATTCCAGGCATCCACCACCCTCTCCGTGAAGAAATACTTCCTGACATTGGTTCTGAGTCTTCCTCTCTGGAACTTCAAATCGTGACCCCTATTTCTACTGATTTTTTTTTCCACCGTAAAAGGTTTGTTGTTGACCATGGATCATTAAAACCTTTCAAGTATCTGAAAGTCTGTATCATATCACCCCTGCTCCTCCTCTCCTCCAGGGTGTACATATTTAGGTTCTTCAATCTTCTCCTCATAAGTTATTTTATGAAGACCATCCACCTTTTTGGTTGCCCTTTTCTGGACTGCCTCCACCCTGTCTCTGTCCCTTTGGAGGTACCACACAGTTCATATCAAAAGTGACTTCACAGCTGTGGGAGAGAGTGTAAAGCAAATAAGTGCACAGGTGGTTTCCTCTTCAATTCTCACAGTTGAGGATAAAGGCGTAGGCAGGGAAATTTATATGCTCATGTGCCCAAAATGGAAGAATCACAACTTGGGCAGACTTAATGACCCAATTTGTCTTTCTGCCTCCATTTATTATGTAACTGTCTTCAGTACAGAGAATGTTAGGGAGAAATTGCAGGTGATTTCAGAAGAAAGTCACTGTGAACCTGGAAGATGTACTAGAGGAATCTGACAGACTAAATAGAAAATCACCAGGACCTGATGATGATCACCCCAGAGTTCTGAAGAAATTCAAATATGAAAACTGAGGATCTATTACTGATAACATGTAACCTGGAGCTAGAAAAATCCTGGGAGTCAGGTCACCTGGGTGCCTAAAATTTAGGTATTTATTTATTTGGGTTTTTTTGTATACCAACATTCATGTGTACATATCACATCTGTTCACGGTAATGGACAAATGCCAATTAAAACATTTGCATTTCAAAATTTAAAAGGAAATTATAAATACATAATGTCAAAGTATTATAAAATTAGCTAAAATTAACAAAATATAATATTAAAACTTAAATTAAAATCAAGACAGACTAAAAAGAAATCAGAATAAGTTATTGGAAGGCTTGATAAAACAGCCATTTTTACTCCTTTCTTAAAAACTTTAATGTTAGATTCCTTCCTAAGGTCTTGTGGCAGGGAGTTCCACAATCGGGGCACGGCTGTCGATAGTGCTCTTTCAAGTACTGTATTCAGATGTGCAGCTTTTACTGATGGAATTGGAAGCAGCCCAGTATTGGTTGATCGTGTTGTTCTTGAGGGGTTATGGAAATGTAATGATGTAAACCATTCAACTTTGTCGTTGTAAAGTGATTTATGAATTAAAGAGAGAGCCTTGTGTTAAATTCTGTAACCAATGGGTAACCAGTGAAGATATTTCGAAATGGGAATAAATTGTTCAGCTTTTTTTGTGTTAGTCAAGAGTCTAGCAGCAGAGATTTGAAGTAGTTGAAGAGGTCTTGTAGAATCAACAGGTAGGCCTAAAAGGAGAGCGTTACAATAGTCCAACTTGGAAAAGACAAGGGCTTGTAAAACAGTTCTAAAATCATTTAGGTTTAATAGAGGTTTTAGCCTCTTTAAGACATTTAATTTAAAATATATATCTTTGATTATACTATTTACCCATTTTTTGAGATTCACTTCACGGTCCAGGATGATCCCAAAAAACAAAAATTAAAATAAAGGTGAAAAAGCAAATAAATTAATAATTATACAACTAAACAAAAAAATAGACAAAAGCAAAATAAAACCAACCAAAATAAGTAAAATAGCAACAGTTGTAGTTGGTGGCTTGCTTCTGAGGGGCTTAGAGGTATCCATCTATTTACCAGACATGTTATCCTGGGAGGTGTGCTGTCTCCCAGGTGACAAAAGCAAAGATGATATGGAGAGATTTCAGAAGATCCTCATGCCTATTGACTATCATCAGTTGTTGCTCATCCATGTTAGTACAAATGATTGTTAGGTACCACACAGTTCATATTAAAAGTGACTTCACAGCTGTGGGAGAAAGTGTAAAGCAGATAAGTGCCAGGTGGATCCCTCCTCAATTCTCACAGTTGAGGTTAAAGGCGTAGGCAGGGAAATTTGCATTCTGGAGATGACTGTATGGCCGTTTCATCCTGGTCCATGGGATGACATGTCAAGGACTGCTGAGGAAGTGGAGGTCCACCAGTCCAGGAAGACACTACGTCCCTTCTTAGACTGTCAAATCCACTAAAGAAGGCTTAAACTAGGATCATGAGAGATGGGTGAACAAAGTCCTCCGATAAGCAAACATTAAACACTTGTGTAGCCATGGGGAGAAAATGGGAAAAGTCTGGAAAGGTATGTACACTAATGCTCATAGTATGGGAAATGTATTTATTTAAAAATCTTATATTTCGCAACTTCCATATGCAATTGCATTCTGTGTGGATTAGATCATTTTAAATCAAACAGCAAAAACAAATGCACGTATTCAACATAAAACAAGACATAATTTTCACACAATAAAACTTGTCTTTATCCAAATTCCTCCTTAAAGCTGGATCTATAAGCAGTCATGGAAGAGGCCGACTTTGATGTAGTAGCTGTTTGAGACATGGTACATGGAAAACTATGACTGGGATATAATTATACTCAGCTACAATCTATTCAGGAAGGGCAGGGTGGGAATAAAGGGAGGAGGAGTGGTGATATATATAAAAAATATTAAAGCACTAGAACTATGGGCTTGTCAGGTAAGGAGGCACTGTTGCTTAATCTGAAAAGAGGGAACGGAAAATCTATTTATATTGGTGTAATATATTGACCTCCATAAGAAACAGAAGAAATGGCTGAGATTCAATGGAGGATGTTTACCTATTTAGTACTTATGTTTATAAAACTGCCCCTTTGAAGAGGGCTCTGGGCATGAACAAAACATACAACATAAATATAAATAAAGACTAAAACCATCAGCTTGAAAGATAAATCAATAACCAGTGTAAAAACAAACAAAAATAAAAGCATTTAAAATAGAAATTAAATAAAACAAACTTATATATTATATTTAAAAATTAGAGGTATTGTTAGGGGATTTCAATCTGCTGGATGTTAATTGGGACTTCTGCTATATAGTGTCTTCTAGAAGCAGGAAGTGCCTGGATTCTTTGCAGGAAGAACTGTTTTATCAATTGGTAACAGAACCCACTCGAAGGGGGTGATACTGGACCTGATGTTTACCAATGGGAGTAGTATCAATGATGTAGTGGATGATCATTTGGGGTCCAAATGGCGTGGTTCAGTTTTAGAGCGCAGTGATTATCTCAGAGTTATTAGCTAGATGGACAAATCTAGGGGAAGTAGGTGGGCAAAATTAAAAGGAGAAATTTGAAAATACAGGCACAGCTGCTATACCAACTCCACCCAGAATAAAAGTTTGGTAATTGGGCAGATTAGAAATTACTATTTATAAACTGCATCTTAAAAAAAAAATGCATTCCTTGACATAAAGGCAATATGTGCATACATATTTAGTTCAGAATCCAATATCACACTTAATTTTACCTTGATTTCTTAAATCAAAAATACATTATCGAATACCAACTACATATCCGCTTCCTTGACTCGTGTTCTGATTCATAAGACTTTCATTTTGTATGGGATCAAACATACTTTGTTCAAGCTCATCCAGTTCACAGTGGAAAGTAGGCATTGATTAAGGACTGTTACTACCTTGTGTAAATCTGGGACTAGAGGGAAATTTAACTGACTAGACTGCGTAGCAATGGAATGATGACCCATATGAATGAATAATACCACACAAGAGCACTAAACAAAAAAAAAATGGTTGGAGACAAGAACCTTCTAGAACCCCAAAGATTAATGATCTAGATCTAGAGCAATAATCTCCTAACATCACTTGCTGAATCTCTCGTCAAAAATTATAAAAACCATTGTTCAGCCATTACTATAGCCATCCCTATCTTAGCAAGTCTTTGCAACATAAAAACACCAATTACAATAAAATATCAACTAGTAAAATAACTCAGTACAGTATTTCCCCACACACTCATAAGAACTGCCGTACTGGGTCACACCAATTGTCCATGAAGCCCAGTATCCTGTTTCCAACAGTGTCCAAGCCAGGTCAAAATTACTTTGCAGGATCCCAAGCAATAAATAGATCTCATGCTGCTAACGTGCAGTGATTAAGTAATGGCTATTCCTCAAGTTAATAGTATATGGACTTCTCCTCCAGAATCAACTACTCTAACTGCCTTAACCACATCCTTTCTGAATGAATTCCAGAAATTCTGTTGAGCAAAAAAATATTTTCTCATATTTGTTGTAAATGTTTCTGCTTAGTAACTTCATGGAGTATCCCATAATCTTTAGGGGTTTTTTTTGTTTGTTTTGTTTTTTTTTTTAAAGACAACTGATTCGCATTTACCCATTCTTTTCCTCTCATGATTTTTTTTTTCAAAATAATTTTTATTAAACTTTCCTGGGGTTCACATACAGTAACAGCAGCCCCAGCACAGCTGGGGTCATGTATAAGTCTTCCAGAAAAAACAGCAATCATCGAAATACAAAAACTGTCTTCTGGGGTAGAAGACAGTTTAAAGATACATTAATAGGCGCTGTCACCAATGCATATCCCTGTTTTTTTTAAATTTAATCACCCTCATGAGAGGCTTCTAAGAAAACTAAAAAGTCATGGGATAGGAGGCGATATCCTTTTGTGGATTACAAACTGGCTAAAAGACAGGAACCAGAGAGTAGGATTAAATGGTCAATTTTCTCAGTGGAAAAGGGTAAACAGTGGAGTGCCTCAGGGATCTGCACTTGGACCGGCGCTTTTCAATATTTATTTATTTATTTAACATTTTTTAATGTACCGAAGTTCTGGTAACAATGTTACTAATCACTTCGGTTTACATATAACTTTGGGATGACATAACACATGTGTCTTACAGAGAACAAGGAAATGAAGAACTGGGAAATAAATTAAGTTATGTAACACATTATGATAAACAACATTTTAAATTACTGAATCTAACATACTAGCGATTGGGATCAATCATGTAACAAGTGGACAATCGTTGGCAAGAGAAAATTGTATTTGATTCTGGATTAATTAAGCAGTGGGACACATGAGTTGACCAAGGTTGGGAGAGTGTTAGTAAAGCCCATATAAATATATATATATATATATATATATATATATATATATATATATGATATGGAAAGGAATACTATGAGTGAGGTTATCAAATTTGCAGATGGAACAAAATTATTCAGAGTAGTTAAATCACAAGCGGATTGTGATACATTACAGGAGGACCTTGCAAGACTGGAAGATTGGGCATCCAAATGGCAGATGAAATTTAATGTGGACAAGTGCAAGGTGTTGCATATAGGGAAAAATAACTCTTGCTGTAGTTACACGATGTTAGGTTCCGTATTAGGAGCTACCACCCAGGAAAAAGATCTAGGCATCATAGTGGATCGTTGGCTCAGTGTGCTGCAGCAGTCAAAAAAAGCAAACTGAATGTTAGGAATTATTAGGAAGGGAATGGTTAATAAAACAGAAAATGTCATAATGCCTCTATATCGCTCCATGGTGAGACTGCACCTGGAATACTGTGTACAATTCTGGTCGCCGCATCTCAAAAAAGATGTAGTTGCGATAGAGAAGATACAGAGAAGGGCAACCAAAATGATAAAGGGGATGGAACAGCTCCCCTATGAGGAAAGGCTGAAGAGGTTAGGGCTGTTCAGCTTGGAGAAGAGACTGCTGAGGGGGGGATATGATAGAGATCTTTAAGATCATGAGAGGTCTTGAGCAAGTGGATGTGAATCTGTTATTTACACTTTCAAATAATAGAAGGACTAGGGGGCATTCCATGAAGTTAGCAAGTAGCACATTTAAGACTATTCAGAGAAAATTCTTATTCACTCAACGCACAATAAAGCTCTGGAATTTGTTGCCAGAGGATGTAGTTAGTGCAGTTAGTGTAGCTGGGTTCAAAAAAGGTTTGGATAAGTGCTTGGAGGAGAAGTCCATTAACGGCTATTAATCAAATTTACTTAGGGAATAGCCACTGCTATTAATTGCATCAGTGGCATGGGATTTTCTTAGTGTTTGGGTAATTGCCAGGTTCTTGTGGCCTGGTTTGGCCTCTGTTGGAAACAGGATGCTGGGCTTGATGGACCCTTGTTCTGACCCTGCATGGCAATTTCTTTTGTTCTTATGCACTCATTTACACACGAACACATGCACATGCCCCCAAACATGATCCCGCCCCCAAACATGATCCCGCCCCCCTATCCTTCCAAGGAGACCAGGGCATATTCCACAGCCCCAAAAAGCATTACGCATGGGAAGACAAATTAGTAAGATCTAAGACGGCAACAAGTCCAGAGTATATCCAGTAGGGTGGTTTGCATGACTGGAGGTGACAGTCCAGCAAGCACAGTAAATTTTATCTGGTTTACGATGGCCGACAACATAATCCAGCCTTTCAGTTTGCATAAGCGACGCCATCCTCTGATGCCAAGTTGCGAGAGATGGTGGTGTAATCGGTTCAGTCCAAATAGAGAGGATAGTACGGCAAGCCAGCAGTATAGCACATCTGCCAAAACAGTCCAGATAAGAGCGGTGCAGGTGAGAACCATGAAGAAGAAGAATGCCTGCCTTTCTAACCAGTTCCGTGTATTTGCTGACAGCCTCTAGCTCTAAAAATCAGAACCCCGACAGGGTCGGGTAGTCTAAGTGATGAAGCAGATTTCCGTCCTGAGACGCACACTTTAATACAGGTGGGAGAGGATAAACGTTTCAGTTGGAACCTGCGAACATCATCACAGATGGTATGGTGAAAAATGCGAAATTGTAGTTCCCGTAATCCGAGATCCGGGATACGAGAATACATAGTTTTAAAGCAAGTAGACTGTGCTCGAGTCGTCATTGGATAGCCCAGTAGCTTTGTCCAGTATGTAGCCATCGCATCTAGATGGTGAGGGGTTCTGAAGCTTTTACCCAGTTTACTCTAACCAGCAATTGTTAGTTACACAAGCAATATGAAACAAGTGGTTTGCAAATGAATGTTCCGAGGCAAAAATTTCGGCAGTCCAATTAAACCCCTGCAAATAGTGTCTAGCTTGTAAGTATTTAAGAGGTTTTATATACCGATGCTCATGAAATAGTAGGCGAAAAAATGTCGGGGAGTAATCTGAAAAGTATCCATCAGGGATTAAAAGGCTCATATGGCTTTTACGTCCTCCTTATACATATGAAATAACAGTACAACGCCTTGTTGGGCCCACTTCTTGAAGATAGTGCTCCATTCTTGGCCCGGTGGGACATCCGCATTGCCCAGCAGAGGCATCAGCAGAAATGTCACACCCCGCAGGCTGCATGCATCCAGCGCCAGGCTTTGATGCATGGGTTAAGTATTGTACTGGGGAAATCCAGAGTGCGCAGTACAGCGGGGTGGGCTTGTAGAAGGAACAGGGGCGACCAGAGAGCCGTCATTGAATCAAGCAATCTATTTTCACAGTAAACATAAGCATTGGTAAGCCACTCTCCTATGAACCGCAGCTGGCAGGCAACATTATATATTCGAAAATCAGGCAAGCTCACACTACTCTGGTCCTTAAGACACTCCAGGGTGGCATACGGTATCCGTGCCCTGCGCCCCACCCAAATAAACTGCGTCAGAGCCCCCTTAAATTGTTGCAGATCCTTGGCCTGCAGCTAGCAAGGCAGCATATGTAAAAACTGATCATCAAAATAATTTTGCAAATTGATGTCTCTATGTTAACAATCATTTGAACCTTTTTTGGAAACCTTGTTAACCATCGTAATTTTGTAAACTGTTGTGATGGCGAAACCGAACGACTGTATATAAAACTCGATAAATAAATAAATAATTTATAGAGTAATTTAGGTACAATGGCCATTTTTACCAGGGCACATCTACCAAACATCGACAGAGGGAGTAAGCACCAGAATGCCAGCTTGATTGGAGGGGGAGGCCAGTGTCTCCTGAATATTCAGTGCATATAAACCTTTTAAATTCCTAGGGACCCACACCCCCAAATAATTTATTTTCCCCCAGGCCCATGTAAAGGGAAAAGTACCATCCCATGTCTGTTGGAGCTGGGGATCCATAGCTAACACCTCAGATTTAGAAAAATTAATCCTGAGCCCTGCAATGTCTGTGAACTGAATAAAAAGATGGACAATTATTGGGACACTGGTGCATGGCTGCCCCACAAATAGTAAAATATCGTCCGCGAACATGGCCACTTACATCAAGTGGCCCCTAATGCTAAGGCCCGAAAAAGCATCATCTCGATGTAAGCAGGTCGCTAGTGGCTCAATTGCAAAAATAAACAAAAGAGGGGAAAAAGGGCACCCCTGACAAACCCCACAGTATAAAGAAAAAGGCTCAGTTAAAATTCCATTAATCAACACACAGGCACAAGGAGTGCTATATAAAGCCGTCAACCATTTAAGAAAGTGCCCATGGAATCCATACTGCTGCAAGGCCTAATACGTATATTCCCACGACAGGGAGTCAAATGCTTTCTCAGTATCCAAGCTTAAGATCAAAGCTTCAGCAGAAGAAGAGTAACTCAAAGCCGTTATAAGACGGACATTATGGACTCCCTGGCAACCCTTGAGAAAACCTGTCTGATCCGGGTGAATGAGCCCTGAAAGGATAATATGAAGCCTAGCAGCTAGAACCGCTGCAAATATTTTTATGTCCACATTAATAAGTGATATTGGCTGGTAGGACGCCACATCTTAAGGATCCTTTCTCTTTTTTGGGAGAACCACAATCGTGGACTGATTCATGCTGGGGGCGAGCCGACCTATCATAGACAGATTATTATAAAAGGAGGCCAGGGTTGGGAGAATAGGGAATTTTAGTATCTTGTAAAACTCAGCCCCCAACCCGTCCTGTCGGCAGCTTTCCCCAGTTTGAGGCCCTGTATCACCGAATAAATTTCGCCATCCGTAATTGGTGCATTTAACTGGGCTAATTGGTCAGGCACACTTTCTGCCAGGGAAAAGCAGAAAAAAATTGTGCAGTAAGGTCAAGGTTTTGGGGGCAGGAGCGATACAAGGCACCATAGTATTCCAGAAAGCGGGCCGATATATCCTTATGTGCCACCTGATAAACACCATCCTTGTCTTTAATGCCAGTAATAATAGCTTTGTGCCTCCGTCCCAGTACCAAATTGGCCATCAGCTTACTGGACCGATTACCATATTTGTATAATTGATACTGGTAATATTGCAAGGATTTTGTAGCCCATTGGTGTAACAGTGTTAAGGGCTTCACAGGGCTGGGTAGCTTGTAGCTGGGTCTGGGCCGACATATTTCTGGCATGTTGTAATTGGGAAGATTTAAGCACCTGGGTAAGGCAAAGAATCTCCTTATTCCATGCACGATTTTGTTTGGCGATATATGCAATAATCTGGCCTCTAAGCACCGCTTTCCCAGCCTCCCACAATGTATCTACAGAGATATCGGGCGTATTATTATGTGTGGAATACCTTGTCATGAATTAAATCTGGCTGCATACGCCAAGAGAAAGGGGTATGTGGCGAGCATTCAACCTACATACTGAAGGACATGGGAGCATGATCCGAAACAGAGATAGTGGCGGCCTCCACCCTGGGGAGCAAAGCATTGGAGATCAGAAGATAATCTAATCTGGAATACACCTGGTGAGGGTTAGAGAAAAAGGTAAAGTCTTGTTCCCCTGGGTGCATCACCCTCCACACATCAAGCAAGTTGAGCTCCTTTACCAAAAACCGCACCTCTGTGGGTCTATCCTTAGAACCCCCCAGCCTAGGAGGCTTGCAAACAAGGGCTTTGCCATTACTGTATTAAAATCCCCTCCCACAACCAGGTGATAGTCACTGAGTTCAGTAAGGCATGCTGCTAAGGTAAGAAAGAAAGAGTGAGAATACACGTTAGGTGCATACATGTTACAAAACGCCAACTTCTGTCCATGAAGCGTTCCTGCCGCTATAACATATCGCCCCTCAGGGTTGTGAAGGACTCGGTCTATATGAAAAGGCAATTGCTTATGAAAAAGAATAGCCATTCCTCGTTTTAGAGAAGAAAATGTGAAGTAATTTTGACCTTAGCCATAAACTCCTACATGGTAAACGGAATAGAAAGGGGTCCACCGGGGCCCCCAGAAAAGCAATTGGTCATTTAAGATCCTGGGGCCTACCAGCCTAAGCCCCAAGGATACCAGCTCTCTCGTCTCTTGGTAAGACCCCTTCTATATATGACTCCCCTGGTCCCCATTCCCCACCCCCCCTTCACCCCACATTTACTCCCCATCACATTCACACACATACACCATACCCAATACAACACAAGCATCCGTATGTATCTCCTGGAGACTCAGGGTAACTCCACCTACCACCAAACCAAGGGAAAGCAGATAGGGACGCTCCCCCCAGACCCCTCCCCTTTTCCTGATTACAGTGAAGCATTGTTCCTGGCCCCCTGGCCAGAAGAGGATTTAACGGGCTAAAAGGAAGCACATGCTGTATGGTCAGGGGAACCCACGACATGAAAAGAGAATACAAAACAGCCATGTAATAACATGCAGTGTCCTCCCCATACAAAACTCTGTAACATAAACATAAGAACTTGAACAAAGAGTATGTCTCCAACATCCAGGAACACGCTGAACAATCATTCAGCTATGGTCAGTGTAACTAGCATCTCTCGCCAGGTGGTGACTCAGAGAGCGGAAATCCGGCTAACATAGCCGTAACTTCAGCTCATGGCAGAGCAATCGCAGGCAGTGATGCCAAAAATTGTGCCACTTGATCCTCATCAGTGAAGAAGAGCACTTTGTTCTCATGCAAAATCCGCAATTTTGCCAGGTATAACAGAGCAAAACGAATGCCCCTTTTATACAGCTCCATACAGGCGGGGAACAACTCTCTCCTTTGTGCTGCTGTGCTGGCAGAAAAATCATTAAAAAGGAGAATTCGCTGCCTGATACTCCACTGCTTGTTGCTGCCTGTTTGCCCTCATAAGCAGGGTTTTATGATTCCAATTGAGCACTCGGGCCATCACCGGACGCGGCCTGGTGGCATTATCTCGCAGCAGGCCCACTCTCTGCACCCTCTCACCACGAAACTGATCATTGGGAAGCTCAAGTTTGAGATGGTCTGGAAGCCACTGCTCTATAAATTTGCACAAAGTCTCTTCTTTCATAGATTCTGGAAGCCCAATTATTTTAATGTTGTTGCGTAGATTTCAATTTTCTTGATCTTCTATTCGATTTAAGAGAGCTGCCTGTTGGGCCTGTAGTGCCCGCACGTGGCTTTCAGCCTGTCTCCAAGCTCTTCAGCGTGGTCTAAACGGTGGAACTGACCTTCGAGATTGCATCTTTATTTCCTCCATCGCCGTTTGAATTTTTAACAGACTATCATCCAGGGCTGCAGTAACGCTGGCCAATATCTGGCTCTGCAGCAGAGACGCTTGCCAGCATCTTTGCCGTCTCGGGGGCCGCCGCCATTTTGTAAATACCGGGCCTTCATTCTGCTGTGCTGCGTGAGCTTTGGTGGCGCATCCCTCACCGTGCACGTCTCCAAACGTGGTGTTCCAGCTTCCCGGTATCTTGCGCTGCTTTGGAGATGCAAAAATGGAGCAGTAATGCGGGCAAAAACTGCTTATTACAGCTAGGGTCTGCGGAGGTCGTTCCCCGGACTCCCGACTCTGCCTACATTATCACCGGAAGTCCCTCCATTCATGATTTTATAGACCTTTATCTTATCTCCCCTCAGCCATCTTTTCTCCAAGCTGAAGAGCCCTAACCTCTTTAGCCTTGCCTCATAGAAGAACTGTTCCATTCCCTTTATTGTTTTGATCACCCTTCTGTGTATCTTTTCCAGTTCTATATCTCTTTTGAGATGCGGGGATCAGAATTGCAAGCAACGTACTGTAGGTGTGGTCACACCTGGAAGTGATATAGAGATGATATGACATTCTCCGTTTTATTCTCCATTTCTTTCCTAATAATTCCTAACATTGTTTGCTTTTTTGACTGCTGCAGCACATTGAGCCAGATTTCAACATATTCATGGTAACTCTTCTTATAGAACCTAACATCATGTAACTACAGTTTGGATTATTTTCCCTGTGTATCACATTGCACTTGTCCACATTAAATGTCAGCTGCTATTTAGATGCTCAATCTTCCACAGTCTCGTAAGGTGATACTGGAGTCTCTCACAGTCTGCTTGTGATTGAACAACTCAGAATAATTTTGTATTGTCTGCAAATTTGATCATCTCACTCGGGTCCCTTTTTCAAATCATCTACAATATAAATGGGCTCTGACCGGCCCGCAAATGCGCAGTAGAGAGCAGCTCTATTGCGCATGCGCGGAACAGAGAGCTCTGCCCCATGTGCGGGCGAGAGAGCACGTCGGTCAGAGCCGTTCTGTACTGCGGGTGAGAGAGCACGTCGGGCTGACAACAGCTTGAGCCTGTCCCTCCGATGCTGGGGAAGGGGGGAGGAAGCTGGGATGGCCAGCCGTCACGCACAGGGACAGCAGTAAAAAGACTTGCGACATCCCCCTCAGCCGCCGCTGTAGCTCCTGCCACCACTGCCTCCGACTCTTCACGGTGCGGGGGGAGGAGGAGGTCGGACAGACAACAGCCTGAGCCCGTCCCTCCGCCGCCGGGGAAGGGGGTAGGGAGTTAGGACGGACGGACCAGCACACAAAGGGATAGCAGTGAGAAGCCACAGTACACAGGGAGGGAGAATCGGAGAAAGGCAGGTTCCCGTAGCGGCGCCCCTCGCCCTCTGTATCTCACAGGTTCATCAGGGTACAGCTGGCCCTGTAGAAGAGAAAAAGAGGGCGTGGAGGAGGGCTGAGGGAGAGGGAAGGGGTTGTGGATGAGGTGAGAAGGGAAGGAAAGGAAAGGGAAGAGGATTTGAGTAAGTGGGAAGGGTAAGAAGTTGTGGAGAACAGAGCGGCTCTGACCGACGTGCCGGTCTGACCGATGGAATCTCACCCGTTTTAACGGGCTTAATGGCTTGTTTATTAATATATTAAAAAGGACCGGTCCTTATACCGGTCCCTGGGAACACTCCTATTCCCCAGTCCCTAATCTCACTTGCAGTAAATAATCAAAATCCTCAGTCCCTCACCCCGATAAATCTGAATATAACTCTCCAAAGGTTCCAAAAGGCTTCCGAAGGGGCATGCCTCTTTGGTATGTCCCTTCATTGGCAATCTGTCAAGGTTGAGTGGACTAAATCTGTGCTACTAAATTTTGGTTGCCTGTTTTTGGATGAATTATCAGCCAAAATTTTGGTGTCTGGGTTTGGCTGGGAGCACTAAGTGGAGAGGATAAGCTTGCTGGTGGCTGAAGAGTTAAGTATTGCTTTTAGAAATTTTAGAACTTAAGTTTTGGGGAGAGGTAAACTATTGAGATATATTATTTAGTGTGTGTTTGTTTTAAAAAGGTAGGTAAAAGCTTAGTTTGTGTGTGTTTGTTTTGGGCACTGTGAGGATAAGGGAGTTGCACAAGTCAGGAGCATCTGGAGGGACCTTTATAAGGACTCCTTGGTCCAGGAGATTGTGGATGGCTTTTTTGACCGCTGCAGCACATTGAGCCAGATTTCAACATATTCATGGTAGTTCTCGGCCCAGAAAGCTTAGTGGAGAGGAGGAGTAGAGCAGGAAGGAGTGGGAGGTTTTGAGAGGATCAAATTGTACAGGAACTTGGTCGGCCAGTGGGAGGATCTCAGATTTGTTGGTGATGCTCACCATCTGAAGAGACTGGGAAGAAAGAGGAAGCTGAGGGTTAGACTCTGCTCGAAGGGTTGATCTGGAGGCTCCGGTATCAAACATTCTATGGGGTTTCCGAGACCGTCAGAATAATGTGGAGCTCTGGGGGCAACCGGCCCTATGACATGAGCACCGACAAAACCCTGTCGATATTTACGAATTCCTGGCCAGAATAGGATAAGTGTCCTGGTGGTTCGGGATGAGAGAAGGGTGTAACAGCTCCCATATCCTGGAAGGGGGCAGCAGCCAGATATGGGGGATTTGCTGCAGATGGGGGATATCCTGGGGATAAATGGTTAGTAGGAGTAGCCAGAGCATTCCAAGCACACCGAGAGGTAACTCCTTGTGAGCAGGGGACATTACCTTTTTCAGTGACCGACCTGATTAGAATTGTGGCAGGGCTGATGAGAGCTATTTGGAGGCAGCGGCAACAAGTGGAATCTCCCTTCAACTCTTCCCCCTTCCCTTCCCCTCCCTCTTCCCCCAGACTCCAGGTGGCCAGTCTGGAGTGCAAGAAAATGTTGTGCCTGTGCCACCTTGGAGGCAGACAGCTGATCAAACAAAGCCTGAGCTACTGCACAAACTTTAGTTGGGGGTCTCAGAAGCCCAGGTGATGCATGCTGCATCCACCCCCTCACGCAATTTGGGCATGAGCCCTTGGTAAAAGAAATTAGTAAGGGCTGCCTGATTTCTCTCATTGTTTGTGTCCTCCAGTCCTGAATCAATAGACCCATCCACAGGAAGAAGCCATAGGGGGGAGGCTTGCCCTATTCTACCAAAGATGGGTCGAGATAACGTCGGACAAGTGGGTCCTAACCATCATTCGAGAGGGATACTACCTGGACTTCCACAGTATCCCTCCAAACAAATTTGTGAAATCACCGTGCCACGCCCCCTCCAAGAGGACGGCAGTGGAAACCACACTGACAAAACTACTCACCCTAAGGGCGATTAATACCGGTGCCCACGCACCAACAAAATACTGGGCACTATTCCATCTATTTTATCGTCCCCAAGAAAGAGAGAACGTTACGGCACATCCTGGACCTCAAGTCCGTCAATTGCTACCTGAGGGTTCCTTACTTCCGCATAGAAACCATACGCTCGGTGATAAGGGCAGTACAGCCGGGAGAATTACTGACCTCTCTGGATGTGTCAGAAGCCTATCTTCACATCCCGGACCATCACGACCATCCGCGCTTTCTACGCTTCGCGATACTCTGCCATCACTACCAGTTCCGGGTGCTACCCTTCGGACTAGCTACTGCCCCTCGGATGTTCACCAAAATCATGGTCGTAATGGCGGTGACACTGAGGAAATAAGAAATCCTCGTACATCCATATCTGGACGATTGGCTAATCAGGGCAAAATCTCCAGAGGAAAGTCACCAGGCGACCACCAGAGTCAAGAATCTACTGCAGAATCTCAGGTGGGTCGTCAATACAACCAAGCGCTTCCTGCAGCCCTCCCAATCACTAGAATACCTGGGAGTCCGGTTCGACACCAAACAAGACAAGGTAGTTCTTCCCCCTACAAGGAGAAGGAAACTGATGGACCAGTTGAGAAACCTGTTGACCTGTTTCTGCCCCAAGGTATGGGACTACCTCCAGGTCCTCGGCCTCATGACATCAACACTAGAAGTCGTCCCATGAGCAAGGGCCCACATGCGACCACTACAGCGTTCCCTACTTTCGCGATGGAACCCGATGTCCCAGAACTACTCCGTTTGCCTCCAGCTACCGGCAGAGGTGCTGACCCAGCTCCAATGGTGGCTACAGGAAGACCATCTGAGCAAGGGATCTTCTTAGTGTTTGGGTAATTGCCAGGTTCTTGTGACCTGGTTTGGCCTCTGTTGGAAACAGGATGCTGGGCTTGATGGACCCTTGGTCTGACCCAGCATGGCAATTTCTTATGTTCTTATGCTATCCCCACCGACCTGGGTTTTGCTCACCACGGATGCAAGCCTACGAGGATGGGGAGCCCACTGCCAGGAACTGATGGCCTAGGAGCAATGGGACAAGGAAGAGTCGGGATGGAACATCAACCGACTGGAAGCCCAATCAGTCAGACTAGCCTGCCTTCAATTCAGTCACAGACTCCGGGGCGAATCGGTCAGAGTCATGTCAGACAACGCCACAACAGTTGCCTACATCAACCGCCAGGGAGGAACCAGAAGCCACCAGGTGTCCTTGGAAATAGACCCCCTAATGGCGTGGGCAGAGGCAAATCTACAAGGGATCTCAGCCGCCTACATCGCGAGAAAAGACAAACGTCACTGCGGATTACCTCAGCAGAGAGAGTCTAGACCCCAGGGGAATGGAGGCTGTCGACCACAGCCTTCCAGTTGATAGTAAACCGCTGGGGAACACCAGCCATGGATCTTCTGGCAACCCGGTCCAACACCCAAGTTCTTCAGCCGCAGACTAGAACCACAATCCCAGGAAATTGACGCCCTCGTCCAGACTTGGCCACAGGAAGACCTGCTGTATGCATTTCCCCCATGGCCACTACCGCAAGATAAAACACCACAGGGGGCTAGTACTTCTAGTGGCCCCGGACTGGCCAAGAAGGCCATGGTACGCAGACATGCGAAGACTTCTAGCGGGGAACCCTCTGTGTCTACCCCCACACAGGGACCTGCTCCAGCAAGGACCGATCCTCCATGAAGACCCAACTCTATTCTCTCTTACGGTCTGGCCTTGAGAGGACGCGCCTGAAGAAGAGCAGATACTCCGGGGTAGTGATTGACACCTTACTCCGAGCACACAAGTTTTCCACATCTTTAATCTACATACGAATATGGAGAATATTCGAAGCCTGATGTGAGGACCGCGACATCCTTCCACGGACAGTCAAAATCCGCATGGTCCTGGAATTTCTGCAGGACGGCTTGAAGGAAGGGGTTGTGTCTCAACTCCTCCATCAAGGTTCAGGTGGCCGCACTGGCCTGCTTTAGAGCCAAAGTGGACAGCATCACAGTATCATCCCTTCCAGACATATTCTGTTTCCTGAGAGGGGTCAAACAAATCCGACCACCACTATGGTGGCTGGTGCCCCTATGGAATCTCAATCTAGTACTAGACTTCCTGATGGGAGCTTCCTTCAGACCTACACACGGTCTGTCACTTCGGCTCCTGACCTTGAAAACTGCATTCCTAGTGGCAATATGTTCAGCCAGTCGCATCTCTGAACCTCAAGCACTATCCTGTCGGGAACTGTTCCTTAGATTCACACTGGGATCCCTACAGCTCTGCACTGTCCCCTCCTTCCTTCCAAAGGTGGTTTCTCATTTCCATCTAAACCAAACCATCTCGCTGCCATCTCCAGATGAGCATAAGGACTCTGAAGACTCGCGCCGCCTTCGCCATCTGAACGTCGGCAGACTCCTAGTCTGATACCTGGAAAGATCGGAATCCGTACGAAAGACTGACCACCTGTTCGAACTTCACAGCGGGAAGAAACAAGGGGAAGTGGCCTCGCGGGCAACCATAGCGCGCTGGATCAAAGAAGTAATCAAGGCGGCCTACGTAGAGGCAGGAAAGCCTTCACCTCTACAAGTCAAGGCCCATTCCACAAGGGCCCTGGCAGTGTCCTGGGCAGAAACCAAGATGCTGTCACCCGCCGAGATCTGTCAGGCGGCGACGTGGTCCTCCATTCACACCTTCTCGAGGTTCTACCGCCTGGATGTTCAGGCCCGGGAGGACACAGCATTCACAAGGGCAGTACTAAGTGGGCCACCGGCAGCCTCCCACCCGGTTCGGGAGTAGCTTTTGTACATCCCATTGGTCCTGAGTCCATTTGCTACATGCTAGGAAATGGAGAAATTACTTACCTGATAATTTTGTTTTCCTTAGTGTAGACAGATGGGACTCAGCATCCCACCCATGGCTGCCCTAAAATACGGAAACCTCGGGGGACAATCCCCAAGAGCAAGACGGGTAAGCCAGACTTTACCCCTAGTTAAGACACCCATAGTTGCCAGGTGTCTACGTTTCTCAGTTGAGTGCACTGGCGATCTCCAGCTGGAAATCACGTCAACCAGTCCAAATTAATCAAGTTAGTCAAGTTATTCAAACACACACATATCCACAATTGCTTTTTGAGGAGAATACTGAAGAGCAGAGCTTCCTGCACGTGTATATGTTGTAAACCGATGTGGTGTTTTCCACGAACTTCGGTGTGTAAAAAAAAAAAAAAAAAAAAAAAAAAAAAAAAAATATATATATATATATATATATATATATATATATATATCTACACGAAACTGTCCCAGAGAATTATATGCCTTCATAAAGAAAGTAATTAACCCCAGCCCCCTCTACTCTCCCACCCATACTCCTGGGATAAACATCACGGAAACATTCACCTCTCCCTTTACTAATAAGGCAGCAACTGTAAACAGCACCTTTAATAATTCCCATATCAAAGAAACCGATGAATTTGACCATTGATGATCCAACCTGGGAATGTTTTGACCTCATCACAGCATCTGATACTACTGAGATTATCAATTACCTGAAACCATAATCTAATCCCCTTAACCGTGCCACATTACACTACTTTTTCATGGCCAAAGGCTTAGAAACAGCAGTTCTTCACCAACTCTGCAACTTTATTGACTCTAATATCCTTAACCAATATCAGTTCACGTTCAGGAAACATCACAGCACTGAATTACTGTTGCTTTCCAGCTTTGACACTATGAGACGGGATTTTGATCAAGGCTCAGCATTCCTTCTGTCTCCTTGACATCTCCTCTGCATTTGACACTGTTAATCATTCCATCTTACTTTTCAGATTGCGCTCTACTGGTATAACTGGTTCTGTTCTGGCCTGGTTCTCTTCATACCTCAACAACAGGATGCAACAGCTCCAAATTGACTTTTACTTCCTGTGTGATGTCTCTGAGCTCTGGTGTACCCCAAGGGTCTGCTATCTCTGCTGCCTTATTTAACTTCTACCTAACTCCATTATACTGCACCCTTGCTAACCTTGGAGTTCACTATAAAATCTATGCCAAGGATATCCAATTCTTTTATCCTTTGAATGAAACATGGGCCCTTACAGAATCTTTCCTCACCCACTGTCTTACAGCCATCCATAAATGGCTCCACAGCAATAAATTAGCCCTCAACATCTCTAAAATGGAAATCATTATTTTATCACATTATCCTGTCGATAACACACCCAACAATTTCTCTTTTGATTCCCATTCTATCATCATCTCCCAAAGTGTATGCAATCTGGGTGTCACAATTGACCTCTCTAAATGCACAACCATATAAGAACCATTACCAACTCCTTCTCCTATAAACTGTCTGCTCTGTCACCTTGAGCCCTTTCTTGAACACTGGTCCTTCAATCTCTATTATTCTCCAGTACAGACTACTGCAACTCTCTCTTAACAGGTCTACCTTTATACGTGATCTGTTCACTGCAGATTATACAAAACTTGGCAGCAAGAACCCTTATTAGCACTCCCATACACGATCATATCTCTCCTGTGCTCAGATCACTACACTGGCTCCCAGTCTCATACCGTATACAGTATAAGCTTGCCATGATCATACACTTCTCTATTCACTATTTACACTCCCCATGGATTTCCTCAGTAATAAAAATCCACACTCCCTCCCAACGCCTCAGATAGGACATCTAATAGCATTAGGTTAGCCAATCTTCAAAGCTTACACACCTTGAGGAAACCAGAGAATGCACTGCCTTCTCTGCAGGTCCTCTCCTATCGAACAGCCTACCAAAGGAAGTAAGTCTCAGAGAGAGTATTTAAAAAAAACAAACCAAAAAACCCTAAAAACTTTCCTTTTCAAAAAAGTGTTGCCAAACCTAGATGATAACGGATTATCTGTGATATGTCCCTCCTTGGAAAATGCTACATAGACTACTGGCGGCACTACTGCCCCCTCCCCAGTCTCGATATTGAACCCCCTTGTGCTTACATGTTGCTCCCCATACTGAAGAATTATGTAACGTCCTGTTCTCTCCTGTTAGTTTGATTGCATATTTTCATATTGTACCCCGCACTGAATGTAGGAGGGGCAGGCCATAAATGTTTTAAAATAAATACTGGAGAGAACCTCTTCGGAGCATAGGGTGAGAGATGTTTTGGCCCAGCTTTGGGACCACCATGAAACCCTCCAACAACTCTCTTCCAGTACTTTGGACCTGTCCTTCTCGTCTAGGAGGACAGCAAGTCCGGGGCCAAGGAAGGATTTTGCCAAAGCAAGTACTTCCTCTGTGCCCTCACTCCCGTCAACACCATCAGGGCACCAGCAGCTGTCCCAGGCAGCAGAGAGTCCCAAGCCCCAGCCGTCTCCTCTGTCAACTCCAGGGACTGGGTCATAGGGTGCGTACACTAGTTGCTCGTACCCAGGACAATGGACCCTCCGGTCAGGGGAAGACTGTGGTGCTTTGCAAACCAGTGGCCCAGTATAACCTCGGACCAATGGATTCTGTGCATCATCCTTCAGGAGTACCAATTGAACCTACTGGGTGTCTTGCCAAATTGCCCTCCATGCCTGTTTTGGAGGCCGGTAATGCATCAGGAGGTATTAGTAGCAGAGCTCTCCTACCTCTTAACGGCAGAGTGGTCGAGCCCGTACCACCAGGGCAAAGATGGGGGGATTCTACTCTAGGTACTTCCTGATTCCAAAGAGAAGAGGAGGACTCCGTCCCATCCTAGACCTAAGAACCTTGAACAAGTTTCTAAGAAAAGAAAAGTTCAAGATGGTTTCCCTGGGCACCTTTATTCCCCTTTTGCAAAAAGGAGACTGGCTATGCTCCCTTGATGTAAAGGGTGCATATACTCGTATCGAGATCTTCCCTGGTCACAGGAAGTATCTCCGATCTGTCTGAAAAAAGCACTTCCATAACTGGGTGTTGTCATTTGTGCTTACGTCAGCCCCATGGGTCTTCACAAAATGTCTGGCCATGGTGGCAGCACACACAACCGCAGGCTGGGAGTGTATGTTTTCCCATATCTGGACAAATGCCTGGTCAAGATCATGTCTCAGTCAGGGGCCATCAGGTCCATACACTTGACCATTCAGGTGTTGGAGTCACTAGGGTTTACCATCAACTACCTAAAGTCCCATCTCAACCCATCACTTCAGTTGGACTTCATAGGAGCCCTGCTAGCAAGGCTGAAACCAAGGCCTTCTTACCTTGCCAGAGGGCTGTCATCTTGAAGACCATTGTGGCAGAGATCCAGAAGAGCTGGTAGGTGTCAGCCTGGCACATGTTGAGGTTTCTGGGCCATATGGCCGCAACCATCCATGTCATTTCCTTGGCACTTTTACATATGCACAGAGCCCAATTGACCCTAAGGTTGTAGTAGTGCCAGACTACTCAAAGCCTCCAGGATTGCATCCGAGTCACCCCATCTCTCCGGACTCATTCTTTCAAATCTGAAATAGGGGATCTCATTTTAAAGTCCCCCTACCCAAATTGTCCTAACCACGGATGCTTTCACCCTGGGGTGGGGAGCTCATGTAGATGGGCTCAGCACTCAGGGTCTCTGGTCCACCCAGGAAAGCTCTTGTCATATCAACTTCCTGCACTTCGGGCGATCAGGTATGTGCTATGGGCATTCAGAAATTGGCTGTCCAACAGAATAGTCCTGATCCACACCACCAACCAAGTAGCTATGTGGTATGTCAACAAGCAGGGAGGCAAGGATCGTACCTCCTGTGTCAGGAAGTGGTCCAGATCTGGTCATGGGCCATGTCCCAAGGGATGATGCTCAGGGTCATGTACCTGGCTGGTATGAAGAATGTGGTAGTGGACATGCTGAGTTGAGCCTTCAGACCCCATAAGTGGTCCCTGGAGCAGGGGGTAGCAAATCAGATAGATCTGTTCATGTCAGTTCTGCTCCCTGTTCACGTCAGATGGCAAACCAGCCTCGGATGTCCTCACCAGTCATTGTGGCAAGGGTCTTCTGTATGCTTTTCCTCAGATTCCCTTAGTGGCAAAGACTCTCTTGAAGCTTCATGAGGACAGGGTGGCTATGATTCTCATAGCCCCTTGTTGGCTGAGACAGGTGTGGATTCCACTCCTGCAGGAGTTGTCTATCCGGAGACCGATCAGTCTGGGGACTTCCCCAGATCTCATCACACAAGATCAAGGCAGGCTGCGGCATCCCAACCTCCAGGCCCTGTCGCTCATTGCCTGGATGTTGAGAGGTTAATCCTTCAGCTGCTTGATCTTTCAGAAGATGTGTCTCAGGTCCTGATGGCTTCTAGAAAGCTTTCCACTAAAAAGTGCTATGGACTGAAGTGGAGGAGGTTTTCCATGTGGTGTGAGCAGAAGGCCCTAGATCTGTTCTCCTGCCCCACACAGAAACTGCTTGACTACTTTCTCAACCTATCGGAGGTTGGCTTAAAGTCCAACTCTGTTACAGTTCATTTCATTGCAATTGGCGCATACCACTAAGTGTAGATGGTACACCCATCTCTGTACAGCCTATAGTTGTACGCTTCATGCGGGGCCTGCTTCAATTAAAGCCTCCAATAAAGGTCCTCCCACCTGTGTCTTGGGACCTCAACATGGTGTTAACCCAGCTGATGAAAACTCTTTTTGAGCCGCTGTGCCATTGTGACCTGAAATACCTGACCTGGAAGGTCATATTTAACAAGGAGTTACCTTATAGGTCGCGCTCTCTCTCCAGAACCATATGTCATGTAAGTGTAACACATCATTGTGCCTAAGAGTTAATGTATTAGTATGAGAGCAATAATTTTTATAAGAACAGAGATCAATAACCAGAAAAAAATGTGATAAAAGAATATACTTCTTATATATGAGTATATTGATTGAGTATTTTCTAAATTGGATACAGAAAAAAGAAAATTGGTTATCTTACCTAAACAGGTTAATGCTGGTCTCTGTTGCAGCAGAGTAAAAGACAGCAGCCTCAAGCTCAGAATTCTTACCTTATTTATACTTTTGACTTGTTTATAGACTTGCAGACTCCTAGAATTATAGACATGTTACATTCGTACATTGCAGGTTTTTAACAACTATTAATGACTTACAGAAAATTTCATATTGGGTTGTTTGGGACGTTTGCCAAGTTTTCTAGCTGAAGACGTATAATCTCAGGGGAAGGTCACATTTGTTTCCATTGGCGATGTCTTTGACAAAAACTGTATTGTGTCTTTGTGACTTATTTGTGTATGTCTAGGAATCAAGCGGAATCCCATATCAGAGGTTTGTCTGCATTCCTCTATTCATATAAATAGTTACTGAACTTATGCCAGGTTTATTAGGCAGCATTGCTCTTTTCTTAGAAGCTAATGGATTCCCTGACATTAAAACTTGAGGGCCCCATAACAAATGGACCTTTGCTCTGACTCAGCATGGCTTATCCTATGTTCTTATAAAGATTAAATAGCTTGGTATTAGTGAGTAGTTTCTCAATGGTCTGCTTCAAACTAGTGGAAATGTATATAAAATAAGCTTGCATTAACATCTTATCAACAAGAAGTGCCAATGAGTTATGCTTGTGTGGTGTATGTATTTGTAAAGATGGCCTAAGTGCTGGAAAAGTAAGCATGAGATAATATACTAATGGCAGTGGGTCTGGCAAGGTAAGAGCAGAGATTAGGGTGGTAGGTATTAGCCTTTATAGCTGCCCCGATGAGATAGAACTGGGTCTGGAGGCATGCAGGAGGTAATCGTTGAGGTGGTAGAAACAAGCTTGCAGTTCTGATATTGCATTGCTAATGCTTTTCTTATTGTTTCTAGCTTTCTGCCTGATGTGACTCATTTCAGGAGGTTCACAATGACAGAACATGGGATTAAATGGGCCTGTGAGTATTGTACCTATGAGAACTGGCCTTCTGCCATTAAGTGTACTATGTGCCGTGCACAGAAACCAAGCGGAGCTATCATCACAGAGGAGCCGTTCAAAAGCAGCTCAAGTGATGTGGGCCGTGATTGGGATCCCTCGAGTATGGAGAGCGGAGGCAGCAGCCCCTTAATATGCCCGGATTCCAGCGCTAGGCCTAGAGTTAAATCCTCCTTTGGGGTGGAGGGTACAAGTAAGTGGTCATGCCACATGTGCACATACTTGAACTGGCCGAGGGCAATCCGTTGCACTCAGTGTTTGTCCCAGCGCCGCACCAGGAGTCCCACAGAATTGCCTCAGTCCTCAGGATCTGGTTCTAGACCTTCCCCTTTCCCTGTTGACCCTTGTGAGGAATACAATGATAGAAATAAACTTAACACTAAAGCCCAGCATTGGACTTGCTCTGCTTGCACATATGAAAATTGGGTCAAGGCCAAAAAATGTATGGTATGTGATCACCCCAGGCCAAATAACATGGAGGCAATAGAACTGGCCGAAACAGAAGAAGCTTCCTCAATTATTAATGAACAAGACCGTGCTCGCTGGAGGGGGAGCTCTGGCAGTAGCAACAGCCAAAGAAGATCTCCTACCACTTCCAAACGTGAATCGGAAATGAAAATGGATTTTCAGAGGATTGAACTGGCTGGAGCTGTTGGTAGCAAAGAGGAACTTGAAGTTGATTTTAAAAAATTAAAGCAAATAAAAAACCGCTTGCGAAAGAGGGATTGGCTCTTCCTGAATGCGTGTGTTGGTAAGTTTTTATCCCCTCCTTATTACTAAAGTATATTGGCAGTGTAATGTCTGGAAGTTGCTTTTGTAACTTCCGATTTCATTTTTAACTCTGCATGTCACCCTTCCTTTATTTTCTGATTGTTTGAAACAAAGATTTATGTATTCTGTTTTTGCTTGACATGCTTCACAGTAGCATCCTCCTTCAATTTTTATTACATTCTTTACATTCTCTACCTTCACCTCTCCTTTATTATGGGTCCTGTGTAGATTAATACCAATGTGGGAGACTGAGTGGCGTTTCCAAATGCAGATAAAACTTTATTCAAGTTACAGCACTTCAGCACAATAGAATGACTGCTTACCTTTGCAGTATACTTCCACTCCCTGGGCTTTGGGCCAGCATAGATTGAGGAGCTGCCTTTCCTGGAGACGCAAGGGCCTCCTGAACTCAACTGGAGTTACTCTTATGCTCCCCTGCTGGTCCTGCCCTTTGGAGACTTCCCTGCCGTGCAGGGTTCTGCCCACAGAGCTCTCTGTGGGATTTAAGGTGGACCAGGCCTCATGCCTGGTCCTGCACAAGTTTAAAGGGGGAAAGCAGGGTCACTCTGCCACATAGCCCCCCCCCCAGCTTGGACCCATTGGTCCGAGCATCACTTCTCCCCCCTGAATCCCATCCAGGGAAGTACCACACACCCCACTGCCCTTTATCTGGCCTCCCCCCAGCTAGGCTTGGAGATGGGGATCTAGGGTCAGACTCACCCCCACCCCTTAGGGTTACCCCATATGACATTTAATACCACCTACTGTAGCCCTCACCCAGTGTACCCCCACAGTCCTTTATCAGAGTCCAGTTGTAGATCTGGGTTCCACTTCCATCCTAGCAGGACTCCTTGGACTGGCTGTGGGATTTGCGGTGAGTACTAGTTTAAAGGCAATTTTCAGGGGTTTTTTCTGTGTTGCTTTGTGAGCCCACAAACCTCTCTCTTCCAGTGCTCTTGTACACAGTTTGAGCACTGCTTTCCTTCTGCCCTAGCCCCCCTTCCTTAGGCAAGGCTAGACAAACCTCCTTCATGCAGCCCTATCTTACTTCAGTATGCTTCCTGAGCCACACCCTTGCCTTGGCAGGCCACACAACAAACTTTACAGTCCCCTTTTTGGAGACTTGGAGATTTTCCTCTGTGCCCAGCATAGAGAAAAATAAATCCCTGAGCTGACATCATATGTGGGAAACAGAGTGGCATTTCTCTGGCTGGAGGCACAAAGCCACACAGACTCCAGCCTTTTTCAAATGCAGATAAAACTTTATTCATGTTACAGTACTTCAATGCAATAGAACGACTTCCTATCTTTGCATTATACTTCCTCCCTGGGCTTTAGGTTAGCACAGCTGCCTCTCCTGGAGGCGTAGGGGCCCCCTGAACCCAGCTGGGCCCACCCTCTGGCCCAAAGGGTCCTGCCCACAGAGCGCTCTCCCTCTGTGAGACTTAAGGTGGAACGGGCCCCATGCCTGGTCACTCCATTAAATGATGGCTTCTTCTCTGAACAAGTGACTCTTCCCTTTCCCGTCGATAACAGGGCTGAATTAGCCATGCTGTCATAGGATCTGTCAATCAGGCCCGGGAGGCGGAGCTTGTCAAAGCAGAGAACAGAGCTTTGCTCTCTGCGGCTGCGCGTGTGTTCCCGCGCAGGAAAGTAACGGAATCTCCTCAGTCTGTTTTTTCCGCAAGCGGGATCACACGCGGAGCTGTTCTTCTCCTCAGCATTAACATAATAAACATGTCAAAATTGGTGTTTAAACCCTGTCATTGCGGCAAGGTAATGTCAGTCACGGATGGCCATGACCGATGTTACCGATGCCTAGGACCAGATCACAATCGGGAAGATTGTGAATTTTGCTCAAGGATGTCACCCAGAGCACTGAAGCAAAGGGCCTACAGGCTTCAGGAACTTTTTGCCTCACCAGAACCATCGGAGGCTCATTCGTCGCCTGGCCCGCCAACTTCATCGGCTCCCTTGAAAAAGAGAGCATCTTTGTCGGATCCTCAATCCTCCACTCTTGGAGGTAAGGACATGTCAAAACGACAAAGGACAATGGATTGTCAAAAATCCACAGAGCCAGAAGCGCCGCAACAGGACATATTGGCGCCAAAAACCTCGGCGCCTACACCTTCTGCGCCTAAGGCGCTGTATGCGCATAAAAAAGTATCTGCGCATAATACTTCGGCGCCTGGAAAGGGATCAACACACAACACTTCTATGCGCATGGCGCCGACGACACTTCTGCGTACGACGCTGAAGAACCCTGCACGCACGGCGCAGAAGAATGCTGCGCGCAGGGCACATGCGTGCACGGCGCCGTCGACATCTGCGCATACGGCACAGACATCACCTGCGTGCTCGACGCCAGTTGTGTCTATGTGCACGGCGCCGAAGACATCGGCGCCGATAACCCTTGCACGCACGGAAACAGAAGGATATGAGTTCAAGTCTACATCCGTGCATAAATCTAAATCCATGCATAAGAGCCGTGATCACTCATCTCATGTACTACAGAATGAGTTGAAACGACGTTACCCTTCACAAGGGTCTTCTTCAGCTTCTCCACCAATAACTTCACCTCGTTCAGGTACTTCCCTTTCTTCGAGAGCTGATTCCAAAGAATTTTACAATAAAACGTAGGAAACGATCACCGTCTTCACGTAGAAGTCATACAGACTCTCCGTCTCACTATTATCATAAGCACTCGTGACACTCTCACCATAGAAAGTTGGCAAAGAGGAGTGCTACAAGGGAAATAAGCCCTTTGACTTCTAAATCATCTCATATACCACCTTCCAATACCTTCTCACATAGAGAGGTAATACAGGTTGTTTCCTCTAACACTTCTACAGATTCAGAGGATTAGAGGAACATAACGGGCGATAAAATACGAAACGACCGTAAGGTATCTAATACTTCACCTCAGAATATTCCAATGCACCCTAAAGCAGGTGTCTCATGAGAACCAGATGGTCGTATAACAATGCCCCCTCATACAAAAGAGGCATTTTATCAATTGTCTCAATCCTTAGCAGGTTTTTATGAAACTCTTCAGTCATCGTTCAAAATGACTAATATTGTTGCTGACAGTTCTCCGGAACACAAGACACAGATTAATAGAGAACCGTCGGTGGAACTGCCGACATCTCCCATAGCAAACCATCCAGCCTCGCCAAATCATACCCAGGATACATCTTTTGATTCTCCTTCACTGCAAACATCCCCATCATCATCCTACGGGATTCCCGTCGGATCCGCAGGAACAACCTCAGGAACCGTACTCCCCTCCGGAAGACCTTACCAAAATTCCTAGAAAAATTGGGTACAATATTGCATCTAGAGGTCCAAAAAGAAGGCCAGAAACCCTTGGTCTCCTAAAGATTTTTGATACTCCGGGGGAACCAACATCTCTTCCACCACAAGAGCTCCCACATTCAGTCTTACAGAAATCCTGGGAAGCGCCTTATGCAATCGCAGCCGTTTCCAGGAAAACAAACATAAAATTTCGTATGAGGAAAAAATCACCATACTCTCTACCACAATTACCTCATGCTTCGATTGTGGTGGAATCAGCGATGCAAAGATTTAAGAAAACAAAGTCACATTCCTCATACCCACCAGGGAAAGACAACAAATATTTAGACGAGTTTGGCAGGAAAATATACCATAACTCAATGTTGAATGCCCGAATTATGCACCATCAGTTCTACATGGTACAATACCTATATGAGTCCATGCAAGCAATGAAGGGTATGCTTTCCTCGACGGCGGATCAGATACCCCCGCCTCTTCATGACATGGAAGAGTGTTCTCGACACCTTTTGAGGTCGATCTATGAAGCATATGAAACATCCTCCAGGGCATCGGCAACAGCCATCACAGCCCGCAGACTAGCATGATTACGTTCAAGTTCGATACATGAAGATTTGCACGAGAAACTAACAACCTCCCGTGTACAGGAGATAACCTGTTAGGAGAAAGATTCCAGGACACAGTAGGTAAACTGAAGGAAGAAGCTCTAGCAGTACAGTCATTAACATCACATCCTAATTATTCGACCACACGTCGTTATATTGGATCTACGCGTAGGCAATCATATGCCAGGAGACCCTATAGATCTTATCAGTCTTTTCGTACACAAGCATACCCTTCCTACCAGCGTCCTGCTCAACAGAATACCTCAAACCAATGTAGAGGTAAACCACGTAACCAGAGACAGCAGGCACAACAGCTGGCTACTGCAGCAAAAGTGACTTCATCTTTTTAGTTACTCGGCCCCCACCACAACCTCAAGCTCCACCCGGCAGGATTCGTTCTTGCCTGGAAGCCTGGGAGAGAATAACATCCGATCAATGGGTTTTGGAGATAGTACGTCACGGTTACCAACTCCAGTTTGTCACAAAACCCATATTGCCTCATCTTTCTACACTCAATATTCACAACCCCCAACCACAACTGGGGGAGGAAATTGCTTTGCTTCGCAAACAGGCAGTTCGACAAATTCACCCAGGCTCCAAATCAGTAGCATTTTATTCCCCATACTTCCTCATACCCAAGAAGTCGGGGGGCCTTCGCCCCATACTGGACCTAAGGGAATTGAACAAATTTCTCACCAAGGAGAAATTCAAAATGGTATCGTTGAAATCAATCCTTCCTCTGATTCAAACCAATGATTGGATGTGTTCCATCGACCTGAAGGATGCTTACACACACATTCCAATCCATCCATCCTCGTGGCGTTACCTATGCTTTCGCTACAGACATCAACACTACCAGTACAAAGTTCTCCCCTTTGACTATCGGCTGCACCCAGGGTATTCACCAAATGCATGATAGTGGTGGTGGCTCATCTCAGACAACAAGGTATAACCATCTTTCCATATCTGGACGATTGGCTCATAATCGGCCCAACTCCCAACATCTTACTAGATCACTTCCATCGGGTGATACAGTGTTTACAGGAATTAGGATTAGGGATCAATTTTCAGAAATCACACCTACAACCAACACAGTAGTTACAGTTCATAGGAGCTTGCCTGGACACTACTTGCAACAGGGCATACCTACCAGACAGAATATCGCACTTCAGTCACCTTCTACATACATTGAACCATACTCAGAGACCGTCAGCGAGACAGGTGTTGGTAGTCCTGGGCCACATGGCGACTGTGATTTTCATGGTTCCCAACACCAGGCTACACATGATGCCTGCAATGGGGACTAAAACGCCAATGGAAACAACATTCATAACCATTGACACAGAAGGTTTCGCTGACCGCCGAAATGAAAAAGGATATAGCATGGTGGCTCCTAGACTCCACCCTGTCCAAAGGAGCATTGTTCAGTTCCCCTCCTCACAACGCAGTCTTAACCACAGATGCGTCTTGCAAGGGCTGGGGTGCACACATCGAGATTTACGAAGCACAAGGGTTATGGACAATCTCGGAACAGAACCTGCAAATAAATTTATTGGAACTCAGAGCGATTCGCAATGCATTACGAGTGTTCCAAAACCACCTGAAAGGACGCAGGGTCATGATCCACACGGACAACCAAATCGCAATGTTTTACATCAACAAACAAGGAGGGTCCGGTTCATGGATCCTTTTCAAGGAGACCCTGATAATTTTCGAACACGCACACCGGAATTCCATACATCTCCAAGCAACTTACCTACCAGGAGTTGCAAACACAAGAGCAGACAGACTAAGCCGCATCTTTCATCCTCACGAATGGGCACTCAATACAGAAATAGCCCAGGACATATTCATGCAATGGGGTCACCTTCGATGGATCTCTTTGCAACGGAGACCAATGCTCAAGTTCCCAAATTCTGCTTGATAAGACCAAGCCAATTCAGGATCGCTCAAGATGCCTTCCTCATTCCGTGGACGACAGACCCTTCTGTACACCTTTCCTCCCATACCACTCATAACAAGAACAATTCAAAAGTGCATAGCGGACAAAGCTCAGCTGATACTCAAAGCCTCGGCCTGGCCGAGGCAACCATGGTGCAGTTTCCTTCTCCGGCTATCCATCATGGATCCAATTCGATTACCGAATCGCCAAGATCTTCTCTGCCAAGATCAAGGGACACTTCTACACCCACTACACTCATCTCTACACTTGACAGCATGGAGATTGAGAGGCTCCTTCTGACAGAACAGGGAGTTTCCACTTAAGCACAATTCATTTTGTTAGAATCCAGGAAACTCTCAACCAGGAAAAATTATAGCTACAAATGGAAACGTTACTCTACCTGGTGCACTTCCAAAGGTGTACCACCATTGGACTGCTCACCGGAGTTGCTCATTGATTATCTTCATACACTATATGTAGCTGATCTAGCAACATCATCCATCAGAGTTCACCTCAGCGCCATAGGCGCCTATCATAGACCAATTAACGATATTCCTATATCCAATCACCCATTATTGTCTCGTTTCATGAAGGGGTTAACTCACATTCGTCCTCCGGTATCTAAACCTCCAGTTCCATGGAACCTCAACATAGTTCTGGAACAGCTCATGCTGTCCCCATTTGAACCCATGGACTCGGCGCACATAAAATACTTCACATGGAAAGTGGTAATCCTAGTTGCGGTAACATCAGCACGAAGAGTAGTGAGTTGCAGGCCTTGATCCATTATCCTCCATATTTGCAATTTCATCACCAAAAGGTAGTTCTCCGAACTCACCCATCCTTCCTACCAAAAGTGGTTTCACAATTCCATCTCAGTCAGACCATGGAATTACCCAACTTTTTCCCTACACCTCATGCAAATGATAGGGAAAAACTACTGCACACACTAGATTGTAAAAGAGCTTTAGCACACTATAAAGAAAGAACAAACTCGGACTCCCGTGTTTCTCAACTCTTTGTCTCCTTTGACCCGAAGGCACCTGGATTACCAGTGGCTAAACGCACCATCTCCAGCTGGATCATACAGTGCCTCAAATTCTGCTATGATAAAAAGAATTTACAATTACATTCTACTCCTAAAGCTCACCAAGTCAGAGCAGTAGCAGCCTCCTTGGCACACTTGAAGAATGTGCAACCCATAGACATTTGCAAGGCAGCTACATGGTCATCGCTTCATACCTTCACATCTCACTACTGCCTTGATCAACAAGCAGCCACTGATGCGAAGATAGGGCAAGCAATACTGCAATCTCTATCCTCCAGTACACGGTGACTGCCACACTGTCAAAGATCACGTACAAACATATATATCATAAACAACGTGATCGGGAGCTTGGGACTCCCATGACAGCATGGCTAATTCAGCCCTGCTATCGACAGGAAAAAGCAAGTTTGCTTACCGTAAATGAATTAGCCATGCTGACCCCCCTCCTCCCTGGCAGTCACCAAGTCTTCGACTACACTAAGGCTTAATCACAGACTGAGGAGATTCCGTTACTTTCCTGCGCGGGAACACACGCGCAGCCGCAGAAAGCAAAGCTCTGTACTCTGCTTTGACAAGCTCTGCCTCCCGGACCTGATTGACGGATCCCATGACAGCATGGCTAATTCATCCTGCTATCTAGGGAAACATCGTTTACAGTAAGCAAACTTGCTTTTCATTCAGAGGCTGGAGGATAAACTCTGGAATATAATGTAAGGAAGGAAGTGTTGTTAGAAAAGTTGTTCAGTGCATAGACTGGCCTTCCAGTGGAGATGCAGGATACATTGAATCAGAATTCAACAAGCATTTCCTTTGAACAATATCTGATTCATTCTTCTGTCCAGTTCTCTCTGATTCATCTTCATCTTCTGCTTTTAGTTCATTTTCTTTACATCACAACCTTTCTTGAATGTTTCTAAACTTATTCTTGATTGTAAAACTGCTGCTTCTTTCTTGGATCCCATTCCTCCTCCTCCTCTTCTTAAAAGTTTTTGCTTTCATTCTTTATAGGCTTGGTTCAGCCCTTGCCTTTTTTTCTTTTTCCTGTAGAGGGTGAATATGAATTCAGGTTTTGTGCAGTAACAACTGTTAGAGAATATTTGGAAGATACTTGGAACGGTGAAAAAGTATTTGATATGTCTCAAGCAAAAGGTATTTGGGTTGTGCAGGAGCTGAAGCTGCCTTAAACACTAAATTAATAAACTTTTATTTGCTTACAAAGTATTTATCCATACTTTTTTTTCATCTCCAGGAACTGTTGGACCCAAATGGTTACCATATCTGCAGAAAATCTAAGCTGCAGCCATCCAGCTCCCACTTTATTCAAATAGAGTGATTCTGACAGTTTGTAGTCATTTTCAACATGTCTGAAAAATGCTTTTAAGGTGCTTTATCCATCAGAAGGCAACATTTCATTAAACTGAACTGATCAGATTTAACTTTTTGTAAAAGATATCCATGGGGCTAGAATTTACTTCAGTGAATTTATCCTCTGAAAAAGTGCCACAGAATCCATCCATATGCATGGTTTTCAGTACCTTATTTTTCTCTTTCTTGGTAAAAGTAGGAAACCTAGTTTAAATAACCCTCAGTTTTAACTCATCATTTGCCATCTGAAGGAAAAATGAAAAAATTTCAGTTATTTAAAAACCAGTGTGTACCGTGTCTCATGACTGAAGCTGGTTTTAAAGAAACTATACTGTTTTTTCTGAAGAAGACTGTAACATTTGCATTTTTAAAACCACTAAGTCCTGATGCTAATATTTAGAGCATAGGTGCTTTACATAAGAACAGCCAATCTGGTTATTAGTAACCCAAGCCAGAGCTCATCTTAAGCTCTCCCTATGTGTATAGCAACCCAGCCTCTATCCAGTCTCTAATATTTGAGTAGAGGAGTAGCCTACTAGTTAGAGCAGTGGTCTGCAAACAAGGGAAACCAAGGTTGAAATCCTGCTGCTTACTCCTTGTGACCTTGGGCAAGTCGCTTCCCTCTCCATTGCCTCAAGTGCAACTTAAATTGTGAGTCCTCTGGGGACAGGGACATACCTACAGAACCTGAATGTAATCCAATTTGAAGTTGCTGAAAGGTGGAATATAAATCAATAAAATACATTTGTCCTTTGCCTTTTAAGATCACTTCTTAGACCCTTCTTAAACCCTGCTATGCTGCTTGCTGTGACTAGATCCGACGGCAGCAGATTTCACAGTTATGTCTGCTGACTAAAATATTTTTCTTGCGGTCATCTTGAAATTGCTAACCTACAGTTTCATTGGTTGCCCCCTGGCCCTAGTATTTTTGGACAGGGTAAACTGCTTGCTTGTACTTTGTTCTTTTCCATGCATGATCTTGTAGTCCTCTGTCATTTCCCTTCTGTTTTCTTTTTTCAAGCCAAATAGCACATTTCCTAACACATAGCCAGATGGACTCAGGACCAGTGAGTTATGTGCTCTGCCAGCAGATGGGAGACTGAGTCATATTTCAAAGCTGACATCACTCTAGATATACCCCTGCAGTAACCTCAGCTCTTCAGGATCTCTCCATCTCCTAGCAGATGCGGACACTATCCCACACACTAGAATAGTGTTAAGAATTACAGCAAAGAAGAAAAAGAAACAAATTTTACCTTAAAGAAGATCGAACCCCGCTCTCCTGCGGTGAAACCTAAGGGTTCCTCCCCCAGTTGAGAATTCCTGAGGTGATTCCGATATCCCTCAGAGGTGTGCCTTGCTCCAGTAGCCGGTTCCCGGCGTGGACTTAGCCCCCAGAGTGGCTGAAAGGCAGCGGGTGCACATCAGAGTGCGGCGGTGAAGGCAGAGCCCTTTTTCCCCCCCCGCCCCCCAGAACTGCCAGCGCGCCCGCACGGGACACCCGGCACCCATGGATGCGGCCAGGGCAGGTGAGCGGGGGCTGGGGGAAAGTTTGCCCGATCCTGGCTCCTCTAAAGGTCTTGTCCCGGGGGGTGAGGGGGTCAGGCAGTGAAGCAATCATTAGCACAGGACAACAAAACAAACTGCACCAGCCCTTCTCCTGTATCCACTTCCTGGTACATGTCATTTGAAATGACAGGTACCAGCGCACCCAGGATACTGTATAGGCGCTGTATAGTGCTCTATACAGTAAAAAGGATTGCGCTTCATGGACGCGCTTTGGACGCAGCTTGCATTTGCATGCCATTTAAATACTGTATCGAGTGGTATGTGATCCGGACTATGCGTGCGGCAAACGAGGGTGTGCCCGGACCTACCGCACTCTTTCTTCCGCGTCCTTACTGTATCGGCCTGTTAGAGAATAGCCACTGCCATTAGCGAAGGTAACATGGAATAGACTTAGTTTTTGGGTACTTGCCAGGTTCTTATGGCCTGGATTGGCCACTGTTGGAAACAGGATGCTGGGCTTGATGGACCCTTGATCTGACCCAGTATGGCATGTTCTTCTGTTGTTCTTATGTTCTTCCCTTCTCAACCGGCGGTACGCATGGGACAGGCCGGGCGGCCGATGCACCTAACTTTTGCTCGTCCAATACAGATGCACGCACAACTGAGTGCACACCGCGCGCATTGAAACTCATTACCTGTGCGCTAGACATAGAGGCTATGGCACCGGCGTCCAAGAAGGCCAGAAGGCACGTTCTTTGCACAGCCTGCCACAAAAGAGCCGCGCAGCCTGAACTGGAGTCCTCCTGTGTCAGCATTGCGAAGAAACCCAGGGGGAACCAAAGCCTGGTCCCTCACTCTCAGGGGATGGGTCCGGAACTGCTACAGACGATAGCTCCCTGGATCTATGCATCTCAGAGATGGCTTCTCCACAAGAGGGCACCTCAGAGGCCCCTACTCAGACTCCCCCTGGGATTAACATGGACCCAGGGACCTTCTCCTGGTTAGAACTTTTCCAAGGGCTGCAAGCCTTCGTTCAGGCGCAATCAGCCCCGGCTGCACCCCTGGCTCAACCCCTTCCGGAAGCACAAGATAATCCCAGCGCTGCTCGGATGCCTCGAGATATGCCTCGCCTAACCAAGAATTTCCCTGACAGGGACCCAGACACCTCAGATGATGATGGTGGCTCCCTGGAAGAAGGAAAAATCCCTCCAGGCCTGGAACCATACTGAACCATGCTTCGCTTCCTCCACAAGGATGAATTACCAGCTCTTGTTTCCCAGACTCTGAAGACTTTGGGTATTCCAGGCACGGATCCTATGGTAGAACCAAAGAAGTACCCCATCTTGGTGTCCCTTCGAAAAGTCTCATGCTACTTCCTAATGATGGAAGCCATCCAAGAACTGATTGACCTGGAGTGAGATGCCCCGGAGGCCAGCTTCAAAGGGGGTCGGGCCTTGAAAGCCCTATAACCTCTGGAACCAGCAACCAAGGAACGCCTGTGTTTCCCGAAAGTGGACACCAATGGTCTGTGCCTTCTCAAAGCGAACAACCATTTGCGTTGAGGGAGGGGCTGCATTGAAAAATACTCAGGGTAGACTATTGGAATCCATTCTTAAGCAGGCCTTCGACGCAACAGCAATGACACTGCAGATTTCTTACTGCTGCACATTGGTGGCAAGTTCCTGCTTGCTCTTCTCGAGAGAGGCAGATAACTCGAATGTATACCGGTGAGACGATGGAGCCTGCAGCAGCCTTCCTAATGACGCAACCTCAGATCTGGTGCATACCTCAGCCAGAGGTGTAGCCTCGGTAGTGGCAGCCAGAAGACAACTATGGCTATGGAATTGGCCTGCTAACGCGACCTCTAAAGCGAATCTCACAAGAATGCCCTTTAAAGGAAATCTCTTGTTTGGAAGCAAATTGGAAAAGTTAATCAGCAAATGGGGCGAATACCCAGGGCCTCGGCAACTGGAAGACGTCTCTTTCCAATATAGTATTAAGGGGTCTAGATAGTAGTAAAGCATATTTTTTAATTTTATTAGATATTTCTTCAGATTTTGACACCATTAATCATGAAACGTTGGTAAAGAGATTAGAATAATTGGGTATCACAGACACAGTATTGGTATGGTTTAGATCCTTTTTAGTCAACAGAGCTTTTAAAGTTAGATTAGGAAGTACAGAATCAGATGTATTTCATCTTAGTTCAGAAGTCCCCCAAGGGTCATCCCTTTCTCCAACTCTTTTTAATATTTATATGGCACCACTTTGTAAATTTTTAGCAAGTTTTGGATTGGTACATTTTATATATGCAGATGATCTACAAATTTTACTTCCGATAGAAGGTTCCCTCAATTCAATATTAAAACTTTGGAATACTTATTTTAAGTCCATTCAACGTTTATTGAATCAGATGCATCTATCACTAAATCAGTCTAAAACAGAAATCCTACTGATCTGTAACAAATTAAATGACAAGATTTTAACAGAAATTAGAGGACTAAATGATCCTCAGAGTATCTCTAATGAGGTAAGGGATTTAGGTTTTATTTTAGACTCTGAATTCAATTTTAAAGGGGCAGTAAATAAAATCACGAAGGAAGGTTTTTATAAGCTACAGATTTAAAAAAAAAAAACTAAAACCACTGTTATATAAGAATGATTTTAGATCGGTCCTTCAGGTCCTATTATTTTCAAACTGGATTATTGTAATGCCCTATTCTTGGGCCTTCCAACAGCGACGACTCGTCCGTTGCAACTTTTGCAAAACGCAGCAGCACGGCTATTGACAGGAAGTAGAAAGCATGAGCATATTACACCAATCCTGAAGGAATTGCACTGGCTCCCCATTCATTATAGAACACAATATAAAGGTCTAACATTAATTCATAAATCAATATATGGGGGAAAAATAGAATGATTAAATGCAGCCTTGCATATACACGTACCGCAAAGTAATCTACAATCCTTAAGTAAGGCTCTCTTGTCTATACCATCCCCCAAACTGGCACATTTAAATATGGTTCGGGATAGGGCATTGTCTCTTGCGGGCCCAAGAATATGGAATGAACTCCAGGTGAATTAAGGTTGGAATCCCACCCATACACGTTAAAAAATAAAAAAAAAGCTGAAGACATGGCTCTTTAAACAGGCGTTTTAAGCTGAAGCCCATCCCATTTCCCCCCGCTTCCCTCTTTTCCTTGTTTTAATTCTGAATGTTATTAAGCTAGTTATTTTAGAATTTTGTTAATTTTAAATGATTGTTTTATAATATGATGTATTTTAGAATTTAGTTTTATTAATGTTTATTTGGTTTGAATATTTAACATGTAAACCGACATAAAGTTTTTTGACAAATACCCAAAGAAAAAAGTGTATAAATAAAATAAATAAGACAGGGGTAAAAGATCTCAGCGCCCCTCCCCCAGAAGAACCAAGGGCAGAGGCTCGCAACGCTTTAGACCCTACAGGAACTACAGGTCCCACGTCTGACAAATGGGTACTAAACATCATTCGAGAAGGTTACCCTCGAGACAAATTTATGATGTCACACTGCCTCCCAAACCAAGAGACTGGCGTGGAAGCCACTCTGACAAGACTACTCAGTCTGAAGTGAATAACCCCGGTTCTTACGCCCCAACAAAATATGGGGCGCTTTTCCATCTATTTTATCTTTCCCAAGAAGGAAGGATCATTCCGACCCATCTTGGATCTGAAGAAAGTCAACCGTCATCTGCGGATATTACACTTCCGCATGGAGACTGTTCGCTCTGTAATGGCAGTACAACCAAGAGAGTGTCTAACCTCCCTGGACCTCTCCGAAGCCTACCTTCACATTCCAATCCATCAAGATCACCAGCGTTTTCTACGCTTTACGATACTGGCTTACCATTACCAGTTCCGAGCGCTACCTTTCGGCCTAGCAACCACCCCCAGAACATTCTCCAAAATTATGGTGGTCATGGCGGCAACACTGAGGAAAGAAGGGATTTTGGGTACACCCTTACCTGGACCACTGGCTGATCAGGGCAAAGTCTTCAGAAGAGAGCCGGCAGGTGACCAGCAGAGTCAAGAACCTACTGCAGGAACTCGGTTGGATCGTGAACACGGGCAAGAGCAGTCTGCAGCCCTCTCAATCTCTAGAGTACCTGAGGGCCTGTTTCAACACCAAACAGAACAAAGCTCCCCGAGGAGAAGGAAACTGATGGAACAATTATGACTATTGATGACCAATGCATGCCCCAAGGTATGGGATTATCTTCAAGTCCTCTGCCTCATGGCATCAACCCTGACGTGGGCAAGGGCCCACATGTGACTGCTCCAGTGCTCCTTGCTGTCACGATAGAACCCACCATCCCAGGACTACTCAATTTGCCTCCAACTACCAGCAGAGGTATGTTCTCAGCTTCAGTGGTGGCTACAGGAAGACCACCTAAGCAGAGGAGTAAGCCTACCCCCACTGAACTGGATCTTGCTCACCAGGGAGGAACCAGGAGACAGCAGGTGTCTCTGGAGATAGACTCTCTCATGGCATGGGCAGAGATAAACCTACAGGGGATCTCTGCCTCCCACATCGCAGGAAAAGACAACGTCTCAGCAAACTTCCTTAGCAGAGAGAGCCTGAACCCGGGGGAATGGATGCTGTCGACCACAGCCTTCCAATTGATAGTAAATCACTGGGGCCTCCCAGCCATGGATCTACTGGCCACCTATCTCAGTGCCCAAGTCCCCAGGTTCTTCAGCCGCAGTCGAGGGTCACACTCCCAAGGGATCGACACTCTCTTCCAGATTTGGCCAGAGGAAGACTTACTATATGCATTCCCCCCATGGCCACTACTGGGCAAGGGCATCCGCAAGATAGAACATTATGGGGACTAGTTCTACTAGTGGCCCCGGGTTGGCCAAGATGCCCATGCTACGCAGACATGCAAAGACTCCTTGTGGGAAGCCCTCCTGTGCCTACCTCCACATAGGGACTTTCTCCAGCATGGCCCGATTCTTCACGAAGATCCATCTTGATTCTCTCTTATGGTCTGGCCCTTGAGAGGACTCACCTGAAAAAGCGCGGTTACTCGAAAGCCGTGATTGACACCCTACTCCGTGCGCGCAAGTTTTCAACATCTCTGTCATACATACGGATCTGGAGAATATTCAAAACCTGGTGCGAGGATCGCGGGATACTCCCGCGGACGGCCAAGATCCCCATGATTCTGGAGTTCCTACAGGAAGGAATGAAGAAAGGGGTTGTCACTCAACTCCCTCAAGGTCCAAGTAGCCACACTCTCTCCTGCTTCATAGCTGAAGTGGACGGTATCCGGCTATCAACTCATCCGGATTTGTCCCATTTTCTAAAAAGGGTTAAACAACTCTGGCCACCCCTAAAGTGGCCTGTGCCCCTATGGAATCTCAATCTAGTATTAGACTTCCTAGCAGGGGCTTCCTTCAGACCAATGCACGGTCTGTCACTACGCCTCTTAATATTGAAGACGGTATTCCTGGTGGCAATATGTTCAGCTCGTCGCATCTCCGAACTACAGGCACTATCTTGTTGGGAACCGTTCTTAGGTTCACTCCTGGAACCATACAGCTACGCACCGTCCCCTCCTTCCTACTGAAAGTGGTTTCTGAGTTTCATTTGAACCAGGCCATCTCCCTGCCATCTCCGGATGAACATAAGGACTGGGAAGACTCATGCCTTCTTCGCCACCTAAATGTCGGCAGACTCCTGGTGCGATACCTGGAAACATCGGAACCAGTATGCAAAACAGATCGCTTGTTTGTTCTTCACAGCGGGAAGAAGCAAGGAGAAGCGGCCTCTTGGGCGACCATAGCCCGCTGGATCAAAGAAGTAATCGAGGCATCCTACATAGAGGCAGGAAAGCCCTTACCACTACAGGTTAAAGCTCATTCTACTAGGGCCCAGCAGTTTCTTGGGCAGAAACCAAGTTGCTGTTGCCCGCCCTTTTCCAGGTTCTACCGCCTGAATGTTCAGGGCCCGAGAAGACTCAGCCTTCGCAAGGGCAGTACTAAGTGGGCCACGGGCAGTCTCCCGCCCTGTCCGGGAAATCAGAATTGGGAACAACCAAACCCAGGAACAAAGAAACAGAATCTGTTGCTCAGGCATCTGCACAGAGGACTGAGCTTTCTTTTGTTTGTCATCAGACCGTGCCACAGGAAATTTTGGGAGCTTGGCGCAATAAGGCTGGATGAACTGCCATGGGCCCTTACTCAGGTCAGCAGAGGAACAGGATGCCGGGAGGCCCCAGCAGTTTCAGGATGCTGGACCCAGAACCATGAGGTACAGGATACTCACTATGGTGCACCATCCTTTGATCAGAAGCATGCTACCCCCCCCCCCCCACCCCCCACCGAGCTCCCTTCAAGACCCATTTTCTTAGGCTTATGGGGAAAGAGGCAATAAATCAGTTGATCAGCAATGAGGCATTGAGGTTTTCCACTGGTTCCCGTAACCTTTCCTCGAGGCCATAATCCTTCCAATCGACCAAGTAACAGTTTGCTTCTCAGCATCCTGGAGTTGATATAATTGATCTCAAATTCTGCATCTGAGGCAAATGAGACAGGCATGGTAGAAGGGTTTTTCTTGGAGTATCTGCCAAAAACCAGTGGTTTAAGTAGGGGGACATGGAAAGAGTTAGGAATATGAAGAGAAGGGGGAATCTTGACTTTGTATGTCACCAGGTTAAGTTGTCTTATGATCTGATAAGGTACAATAAATCTAGGTGCAAATTTGAAGGATGGTACCAAGTGAGATGTTTCTAGTGCTGAGCCACACTTTTTCCGGGAGCAAACTGAGGTGCTGGTCTCCGCTTCCTATCGACACACCTCTTGTAACGGTCAGCTATCTTCATGAGAAGAATCTGAGTATTCTCCCATATCTTTTGCAAATTAGAAGACAGAAGATCTGCTGCTGGAGTCTCTGTGAATGACTGGAGATGAATGGTATTTTAGGATATCTGCCATACACAATATAAAATGAAGAGAACCCAGAGGATTCACTGACTTCATTATTGTAACCATGGGAGCAGTTGTATCCAGTCCTCCTACCTGGCGGGCATGTAGCATGTAAGGAATTTCTGGAGAATTTACTTAACCATGTCCATCATGGTGTTCTGCTCAATCCATTGATCCTTTTACCTGTTCCACCACGAAGTTTCTGGACTATCTCTGGCACTTGTCAGAATCAGGTCTTAAAACTTCTTCCATCAGAATGCATGTCAGTGCGGTAGCTGCCTTCCATAAAGGTGTCGGGGATGTTCCTATTTCAGTACAACCCCTTGTAACACTATTTCTGAAGGGCTTGCTCCACTTCAAGCCTTCACTGCGCCCTCCGGCCCCTTCTTGGGACCTCAATCTGGTTTTGGGTCGGCTCATGAAACCACCATTCGAGCCTCTCCAGTCCTGTGATCTTCGTTATCTCACATGGAAAGTGATTTTTCTCCTGGCAATCACATCCACTCGCAGAGTTAGTGAGTTACAGGCTCTAGTTACCTATCCGCCTTACACTAAACTTCTGCACGACGGGCAGTACTCTGCACTCACCATAAGTTCTTGCCTAAGGTAGTATCAGAGTTTCACATTAATCAATCCATTACACTACCTATCTTCTTTCCCAGGCCCCATTCCAGTTCAGGAGAACAGGCTCTGCATACCCTTGACTGTAAACGGGCTCTAGCATCCTATCTAGACCGTATAGCTGCCCACAGGAAAAGCACTCAATTGTTTGTCTCCTTCCATTCCATCAAACTGGGGCAGCCTGTGGGTAAGCAGACTCTCTCCTCCTGGTTAGCGGACTGCATATCCTTTTGCTGTCAGCAAGCAGGCATTCCACTTCAAGACCGTGTTAAAGCACACTCTGTCAGGGCCATGGCAACTTCAGTAGCGCACCTACGCTCGGTGCCGCTTTTTGATATTTGTAGGGCTGCTACCTGGAGTTCTCTCCATACCGTCACAGCCCACTATTATTTAGGCAAGGCTGAAAGACAAGATTCCATATTCGGCCAATCTGTCTTGCGCAACCTTTTTGCAACTTAATGTTCCAACACCCTTTCGCCTGCCCGTTAGGGTTCAGGATGCCCTCTGCCAAATTCCACCCCAGTTGTTGTGCCTGTGCACATCTTTGGGTTCATTTGGTGCATCCTCAGCTCGGAACTCACCCATATGTGACGACTACCATCCTGCTTGTCCTGTGAGAAAGCAATTGTTGCTTACCTGTAAGAGGACAGGAGGATGTTAGTCCTCCCGAAACCCGCCTGCCACCCCGCAGTGTTGGGTTCATTACATTTTATTTTTTTTTTGGCACTTCCTGTAGCTTTAAAACAAGACTGAAGGGGGACCCCTGCTGGCTGCAGGTTTAGTGCAATGCTGGGCATGCCCAGTAGGTGCCAGTCAAAGTTCTAGAAACTTTGACAAAAGTGTTCCGTGATTGGGCTCCATCTGTGATGTCACTCAAATGTGAGGACTAACATCCTGCTGTCCTGTGAGAACACCTGTTACAGGTAAGCAACATTTGCTTTCTCTTAGCAGGTGGGAATCGGCTAGAAGGAGACACCAATTCACATCTACTCGTTCTAGACCTTTCGTGATCTTAAAGACCTCTATCAGATCAGATATGATACATGACGATATTCCATAGATATTAGAATTGGATCACACACACAAAAAGGTGTTTAACAATATGATTTGTGTATAGTAGAAAATTATGTGCATCTCTATTCAATGGGTACCTCTTGCCACACATCTTTTTTTATTTTCCAAACATTTTTAGACAATAATCAAATGTGAAACTGCAAAAATCAGTATCTCAGCAGTCAAAAAAGCAAACAGAATGTTAGGAATTATTAGGAAGGAATGGTTAATAAAACGGAAAATGTCATAATGCCTCTATATCGCTCCAAGGTGAGACCGCACTTTGAATACTGTGTACAATTCTGGTCGCCGCATCTCAAAAAAGATATAGTTGCGATGGAGAAGGTACAGAAAAGGGCAACCAAAATGATAAAGGGGATGGAACAGCTCCCCTATGAGGAAAGGCTGAAGAGGTTAGGGCTGTTCAGCTTGGAGAAGAGACGGCTGAGGGGGGATATGATAGAGGTCTTTAAGATCATGAGAGGTCTTGAATGAGTAGATGTGACTCGGTTATTTACATTTTCGAATAATAGAAGGACTAGGGGGCATTCCATGAAGTTAGCAAGTAGCACATTTAAGACTAATCGGAGAAATTCTTTCACTCAATGCACAATAAAGCTCTGGAATTTGTTGCCAGAGGATGTGGTTAGAGCAGTTAGTGTAGCTGGGTTCAAAAAAGGTTTGGATAAGTTCTTGGAGGAGAAGTCCATTAACAGCTATTAATCAAGTTTACTTAGGGAATAGCCACTGCTATTAATTGCATCAGTAGCATGGGATCTTCTTAGTGTTTGGGTAATTGCCAGGTTCTTGTGGCCTGGATTGGCCACTGTTGGAAACAGGATGCTGGGCTTGATGGACCCTTGGTCTGACCCAGCATGGCAATTTCTTATGTTCTTATCCTTTTGCCCTCCCGTCTTGTGTACAAATCTGAATATAGAACGACATCTATCACAAATACATTAAGAGCAATAGATTCTAGGATCAGCAATACATAGAATACAAAAGTGAAATTACCATATATAATCTGAAAAACAGAAAGTAACCTTGATATGTGGAATCTTGGATTTCATTAAGGGATATAAAGATTTAATATCCTTGGACAGCGAATCTCTAAAATGGCCCCAAATACTCCCAAAATCTAGGAATCTGTTCTTTTTAGTCTTATACAATGAATATTCCATCATAAATAATATGCTTGCCACATCGCAAGCATAGGAGGGTCCTTTGAAGTCCAACATATTGTATTGCCAAGTGATGTATCACAGCAAGTCTTATTTAAAAATTTACAGAATTGTTTCCTCAAAAATTGCGTAGGTTGTCTATAGCCCAATAAAACTAGCAGGTTCAGAGAATAAGATTTATTTTCTCTGATCCTGCTCACCTACAAACGTTTCTTATTGATAAATCTGGGTAATTTAGCAGTGGGTTCTGGGGAAATTAAATACATAATTTTCACGTGGGACTTGAGAGTAATTTATTTTATGTTATGTTTCCCTTTTATCCTCTGTGATGAGGACTAATGGTTTTTCCCTTAAATGTCTTGATGTAAATTGAAAACAACTTGATTATTTCATTTGAGTTAGTAAACTAATTGTATTTTTCAACCTTGTAAAGTTTAAAAAAAACTCAGAGATAATTATAAAAAAGTAAAGGCTTCCAAAATGACCAGTGTCGCGAGATCATCCTTATTGTAAGAGACATAATTTCCTATCAGAACACTAAGGGATTGAGTAAAGGCCCACATCTTTCAGAAGCCCAGCATTAAACTTCCAAGCTAAGATACTAGATTGAATAGGACCCCAGTTTATTATAAGGGGAAAAATCAGTATAATCAAAAATAAGAATGGGATGAATGTGAGCAGAAGAATTTGAAGCGAAATGTTTTTTGCCATCAGAAAATAGTCAGTTTGTGAATATGATTGATGGGGAAAAGAATGAAAATGTGAAGTTTGTATCCATTGGATACGGTAATCTTCCATATTAACAATCGATTAATAGGACTGACATGATTCGAACACCCTCTCAGCCGATAAATAGTTGGAATATGTTATTTGCAGATACTAAGATTGATATTGCGATAAGGACTGTATGTATTTAAAGAATCGGGTAATATATGGGTCTTTTTCTATGTATCAGAGTGGAAATTCTATGATAGATCATGATACGAAGAAGGCAATTGGGATAAATATGGTAGAATAGAAATCAAATATGAAGCTTGTGTTAATGTGTTGGTATTTATTCATGATCAATTAGAGACGATTGTTTGTATTCCTTGGTCAAGGAAGATAATCAGTGGGATAGTGCTTATTATAAAGACTGATTTAACTGCAGTTTATGTTGGAGTAGCTGGTTTGGTTAGTGATGTTAATAGTGGGGAAATTAGTACTCTTAGGGTTAGTAATATAATTGAGTTAAATATGGTTAGTGAGGACCTACCTATTACATGGATTTGCACCAAGATGTTTGGAGCCTAAGACCAATGGATTTCTGTTATCCTTTAAGAGCCGAGGGAAATATGGATTTTAACCATAATTATAAGGAATTAGCAGTTCTTACTTAGGCAAACTTCTCTCGACGAGCAAGGGGGTTTTAACTTCTGTTTCTAGATTCACAATCTAGTGTTTTATTTAAACTATGCTTGTATTAGTGTCAGCCTGAGATTAGTGATGGGTTAGTAATTAGGATGATTATTGGGATTATGTGTAATATTAATAAATGTTCTCGGGTAAATGATGGGTTGAATGGGCGTGTGTGTATTGGTGTCTGACTGTGTTGTGTAGTTAGTAACATGTGAAGTGAGTATATTGCTGTAATTAAGGTGCCAATTCCTGTTATGATGATGGGTTGGATCAGTTGAATAAATTGTGATTTCTCCTATTTATTTATTTATTATTTTTATATACCGACATTCGATCTCAATTGAGATATCACACCGGTTTACATTCACGTACTGTAGGTATTTTTCTATCTTCAGAGGGCTTACAATCTAAATTTTTGTACCTGAGGCAATGGAGGGTAAAGTGACTTGCCCAAGTCACTCCATGATGGGGAAAAGCTATATTAACCAGGTTTGATAGAAGTCATCATATTGCCATTAATGGAAGAATTGATTGTAGACCCCAAGTTAGTAATATAGTGCAGTTGTGTGTTTGTTCATAGTTTGTGTTAGCTAGGCGGAACAGTATTGATGAAGTTAAACCATGGGCGGTTATTAGGGTTATTGCTCCTGAAAATCCTCGTGGTGTTTGGATTAGTAGTGCAGCAGTTACTAAGCCCATATGGCTTACAGATGAGTAAGCAATTAGGGATTTTAAGACTGTATGCTGTAGGCAAATAGAGCTGGTTATTACAATTGCTCACAAGCTTAAAATTAAGCAATGGGTAGATAAGATTCTTTGGTAAATGGTGTAAGTATGGTTGAAATTTGTAGCCTCCTAGTTCTAGTAAAACTGCAGCTAGGATTATAGGTGCAGCGATAGGAGCTTCTACATGGGCTTTTGGCAAACATTGGCGCAGGCCGTATAGTGGTATTTTTACTAAAAATGCGATTAAGCATGCAAATCATCAGATTTGGTTTGTGTATGGGTTAGTGCTGAATTTGGTTGTTGAATTGTATAATAGGTTGGAAACAGGATGCTGGGCTTGATGGACCCTTGGTCTGACCCAGTATGGCATGTTCTTATGTTTGTATGGTCCTTGGTGGTCATTTCTCCCTCTGCCCTTGCCGAATGACACCTTCTCTACCTCTACACTTTGCAGCTCCTTCCCAGCCTTCTTCCTGCCTGCCCCCCATGTCCCCTTTCTGACTGTCTTGCCTTCTGCCCTGCCTTCCCACCCCCCACTCTTGGCTCCTTCCTGCCCTCTCTCCATGATCCCTTCTTGAGTGGCTTCCCTCGTGTCCTTTCCCATCTACCGTTTTTCCCCTGTGGTCCATTCCCAGCTTCTTGCCCTCCAATAAGGCCAGTTTCCAAGTGCATTTCCTTCTGTTCACCTTTCTCCCTCCTGGCTCCCCCCCCCCCCCCCTTTCCTGAGTGTTCTTCCTCCTGCAATCTCTCCACTTTGCCCCCCCCATAGCCAGTGCTGTCTTCCTCCCCGAGGCCTTGAGTGCTGGCCCCTTCCTTCTTTTCCCATGGCCATATTACTCCGTGCAGCTTTTCTCTCATTGTCAGGCCAGAAAGGCATCCAAAGCATGTGCAACCGGCGGCTAAGGAATATGCTTTTCCTCCTTTTCTTGGTGTTGCTTCGGGCTGCTTTTGGTGGAAATGAGCTGCACTCTTCCCTGCCGCCTCTCTGTGCCAGTTCAGCCTCCTTACAAAGGCAGTCAGCCCTGCGTTTCCTCAGTGTCTCTGCATAGCTTGTGGTAGTAATCAGCTGCGCTCTTCCCCTCTTTTCCATGCTAGTTAGGGCTCCCCTCTTGTGGGCAGCAGGGTTCCTCAGGGGCGTGGCCAGCCTGCTGGTTTCTTAGCAGCTTCCCTTCCAGCAGACTCCCCCATGACGATTTCTGGCACCCCAGGTCGGGAACCATTTATCCAGATGGCAGCGCAACCAGATTGTCCAAATCGATATATGGTAGTCTTACTCTTTAACATTACAGTTCATTTTAATACATTGCTTTTTCTCAGCTGACTTACAGGCAAACTCTGGTATGGATCCTGGACTGTGTTAAAGGCCATTGTTGTCTGTAGCAAATATTTCCATAACAGAAAGTCCTAATGTACATTCTCCGTTTTCTGTCTCAGGTGTTGTAGAAGGAGATTTGTCTGCAGTTGAAGCATACAAGTCCTCTGGAGGTGATATTGCTCGCCAGCTATCTGCAGATGAAGTTCGCCTACTGAATCGACCTTCTGCTTTTGATGTGGGCTACACTCTGGTACACCTGGCCATACGATTTCAGAGACAGGATATGCTGACCGTTCTCCTCACAGAGGTGAGTTCTGACTTTGATTTAGGAGCAGGATAGGCTGACTGTCCCCCGTTACATTAATGAATTTAGCTCTGCGCTGTGTAGCTGCCAATCCTTTGTGCTATTTCATCCTTCCTTGAGTCCCCCTCAGGGTACGTTTTCGCTGGATGCTTAGAAGCAGGATATGCTTGAAATCCTATTAGAGAAGGTCTGGCTTAGCTCATTTATGAAAGCAAACTCTAAAACTAGTAGAAAACAATACTGATCAGGCTTGCAAAATGAGAAAATTTTCTTTGGAAATATGTGAAAAACAATAGTGATTGAAACCACTGTTATGTAAATAATCAGAATTAAGGAGCTACCAACATTTCAGTCATCGCAGTTAAAGAATTTTATAATAAATGGCCAGATTTTAAATTTCAGATAATTGACCCATCGATCCTTGAGAGCTGATGTATTGAAGACATATACCCCATGATCTTATGGAGAAATGCCCAAACAAGCATTCCCAATCGCTTCACCTTTTAAAAAGTGCAAGTCAGGTATCCCCCAGGGACTAGCATTACACATAAGAACATAAGAAATTGCCATGCTGGGTGAGACCAAGGGTCCATCAAGCCCAGCATCCTGTTTCCAACAGAGGCCAAAGCCAGGCCACAAGAACCTGGCAATTACCCAAACACTAAGAAGAACCCATGCTACTGATGCAATTAATAGCAGTGGCTATTCCCTAAGTCAGAGCTTTCCAAACTTTTCATGTTGGTGACACACTTTTTAGACAAACATAATTTCGGGACACACTAATTCAGTCTACTAGCAAACCAGAGGTTAAAGGTTAAACGAACGAAATGTATTTCGACAATTTATGTATGTTTCCTTAAATATATACATAATAAAATGTTTCACGACACAACCTATCTTGTGAAAACCTTTCATTTATATTAAAAATGTTATTCCAAGATTAATGTTATTGTTATAATTTGAGTAACAATAATATTTATTTATTTATTTTTAACTTTTATATACCGACATTCTTGCATTAAATGCAAATCATGCCGGTTTACAGAAAAGCAGGAAAATATTCCTTAGTCGAATACAATGAAACAGCTTAGTTAACAAAAGAAACATAAAAATAAATTTTTACATTTATTTAGCATTTTTTATATACCGAGGTATAGCAGAGTTGCCTTCACTCCGGTTTACATACAGAAACAACATGTTACATTGAACGATGTATGAAGTTTACAATTTAAAATTAACGATAAATAAAGGCATAACAAGGAGAATGAATAACAAGATAACACAGGATAGAACCCTGAATAGATGAACATAGATCTCATGAAGCATTGAAGGGCATCTGTATCATTGAAACAGGGAGATTGAAAAATAGCAGATTATATACACAAAGGTTTGCACGAAGGGGTGCACAAGGCGCACAACGCCTGGTGTTGAGGCTGTCTTAACTGTCCGATGTTAGTGACGTCATGGGGGGGCGGGTCTAATGATTGCAGCACTTACATCGCTGCTTCTTTCCAGTTCCAGGTGAAGATCAAGCTGTTTCCTTCACTTCCCCTCCCATGACTGTTATTGTGTTATTCAATTTACCTCTTTAATGAGATATATGAGCTTGATGGGATGAACACAGCTTTTGCATATTTGGTGTTAATAAAAAAGTCCAAAGGGTCTTCTGCGTAATTTTAAAAAGCTGGCCAGTTTCACACTATATAATTATTTGATAGCCTCATTCAACTAATTCTATATGAGAGTGAAGTCTGGAATATATAGGAAGGGACAGAATGAAGTCTGGAATATATAGGAAGGGACAGAATGTCAATATAAATCCTGCACCTCCAGTTCTGTAACTCTGTGCATCCACTGAAATTCCCCCAAACAATGGAGCTTGGATGTTTCCCTTACAGCTCATCATACTAAAAGATATTTTCAAATTCTGGTGTCACCTCACAGTAACAGCAACACAAACACCTTCCACTGCCAGGCACATTGTGAACTAACACAAAACCTCGCAAAAAAGGCACTCAAAAGCTATACTGCAATCCCATTGTAACATATCAGTAATAACACCAAGGACTCAAACAATAACCCTACCTGTGAAAAAGCAAGGGAAATATTACACTGGGTCCTAGAATACCAATACACCACCTACTGAGGAAACAAAACAAACCAGATTGCTATAGATCCCTATGCTAGCAGAATCTCTCATCATGATCACACACACAGAGCAGAGACAGACCCTCACCAAATACAGAATACAAAATAAAGGAGCACAAATTAAACAAAAACTGAAATGGAAACCCCAAGAAGCCAGACTCTGTGTATTAACAATGGAAAAACAGAACCACCATTCCTCATAAAACAAATAAAATCAAGAAACATAAAGCATCAGTTATAATAGTAAAACCATTCTAATAAAAGAATATTTTAAAACTGATAAATAGAATTTCTGTTAATTGCAGCTGATTTCCACCAAAATGTTTCAAAACAGCACATATATCAAATAACACCCAATAATTAAAACTAATAAGGCTTTTAAAAAGCCCCTGCTGTCCCCTTCTGTGGGAGCTCTTGATTTCTAGTCACCCTGATATTGTCAAGGATTAGGAGGTTATCCTCTCTCTCTCACACACACATACTCACATGTCCATTCTCTCTCACACATACACTAAAAAGTCATGGGATAGGAGGCGATGTCCTTTCATGGATTACAAACTGGTTAAAAGACAGGAAACAGAGTGTAGGATTAAATGGTCAATTTTCTCAGTGGAAAAGGGTAAACAGTGGAGTGCCTCAGGGATCTGTACTTGGACCGGAATGTTTCAATATATATATAAATGATCTGGAAAGGAATACGACGAGTGAGGTTATCAAATTTGCAGATGATACAAAATTATTCAGAGTAGTTAAATCACAAGCAGATTGTGATAAATTGCAGGAGGACCTTGCAAGACTTGAAGATTGGGCATCCAAATGGCAGATGAAATTTAATGTGGACAAGTGCAAGGTGTTGCATATAGGGAAAAATAACCGTTGCTGTAGTTACACAATGTTAGCTTCCATATTAGGAGCTACCACCCAGGAAAAGGATCTAGGCATCATAGTGGATAATACTTTAAAATCGTCGGCTCAGTGTGCTGCAGCAGTCAAAAAAGCAAACAGAATATTGGGAATTATTAGAAAGGGAATGGTTAATAGAACGGAAAATGTCATAATGCCTCTGTATCGCTCCATGGTGAGACCGTACCTTGAGTTCTCTGTACAATTCTGGTCGCCGCATCTCAAAAAAGATATAATTGCGATGGAGAAGGTACAGAGAAGGGCAACCAAAATGATAAAGGGGATGGAACAGCTTTCCTATGAGGAAAGACTGAAGAGGTTAGGGCGTTTCAGCTTGGAGAAGAGACGGCTGAGGGGGGATATGATAGAGGTGTTTAAAATCATGAGAGGTCTAGAACGGGTAGATGTGAATCGGTTATTTACTCTTTCAGATAATAGAAGGACTAGGGGGCATTCCATGAAGTTAGCAAGTAGCACATTTAAGACTAATCAGAAAAAAATCTTTTTCACTCAACGCACAATAAAGCTCTGGAATTTGTTGCCAGAGGATGTGGTTAGTGCAGTTAGTGTAGCTGGGTTCAAAAAAGGTTTGGATAAGTTCTTGGAGGAGAAGTCCATTAATGGCTATTAATCAATTTTACTTAGGGAATAGCCACTGCTATTAATTCCATCAGTAGCATGGGACCTTCTTAGTGTTTGGGTAATTGCCAGGTTCTTGTGGCCTGGTTTTGGCCTCTGTTGGAAACAGGATGCTGGGCTTGATGGACCCTTGGTCTGACCCAGCATGGCAATTTCTTATGTTCTTATGTACACTGTCACATAATACACATTCATGCTCTTATATCCACCATAACCTCTCGCTCTCACAGGCACTGACACACTCTCAGGCTCTAAGACACTCTCTCCCCCTCCACACACACCCCCCACTCAAACTCTTATTCCCCTGGATTTTCTCATACACACTCATGCTCTCACTCTCTCTGGCTTCCTCACATACACACAAACACACACTCCCAGGCAAGCTCCCAGTCATTCACACAACACATACTCACACTCATACTCGTACTCATTTTCACACCACTCCCTTACCATCCCCCAGGCAGGCACCAATTCATTCTCACACATACACCACACACAGGCAGGCACCTATTCTCACACATACAAACCCCAGGAAGACTCCCATACATTCTCATACACAGACACACCCCCAGGCAGACTCCCAGTCATACTCATGCACACACTAAAGGCAGACCCCCCCCTCTCTTTTGCCAGCAACCTCGGAACCTCTCTCATTCCTCTGCTGCCACTGTCACTGCTGCCACATGACTATTGGGGATGTTGCTATTCTTGCACATTCCCAAAGATTACATGTGCCAATCACTAAAAAGTAATTTTTATTTTTTTTTTTACCTTTGCTCTCTGATCTTAGTTTTCTAATCAGTTGGTCACAGGCTTTTTTGTTCCACCTCCCCTTTCTTATTTTTTTGCCAGTTCCTTTCATAGTGTCTTTTTTTCTATTTCTTTTCTCTCCATCTATCTTCTTCCCTCAAACATACAGTCAGGTTCTCATTCTCACATGCTTTCTCTCTCTCTCACACACCCACACACACACAGGCTCTCACTCTCACATGCTCTCTCTCACTCCCACATGCTGTCTCTGTAAACATTCAGGTCTCACTCCCACACACAATCTCTCAACTCATCCCATACACTCACACAGCCTCTCTCTTACCTCTGGGCCTCCTCTTCACGGGTCGCTGCAGGATGGGCTCTGCAGTGGCCCTGATCTTCTTGGGCTGATCTGCGGTGGGGACCCTGCTACTGGGCCGCCTCCTCTTCTCGCCCGCTGCAACAACGCTGCTCCTCTTCTGCACATGGCTGATGTTCTTCCTCCTTCCTGCCCATGCGGCTCCGGCAACATTTTTCTTCCGGGGCCGCGTGGGCAGGAAGGAGGAGGAGCACCTGCACGTTTAGACGTGACCTTTTTCTTCGGGCCGTGGTGACGTGAGCTCCACCACGGCCCTGCCGATCTTCCTGCTGTGTGTCTCCAGCACAGCGATACTTCACTGCTCAGCTGCCAGTGGGATGAGGTCCACCGGCAGCCACTTTGGCTCCCACTTGCCGGTGTGTCACTTGCACCAGGCTTGTGCGACACAGCGATACACTAAAGTGTCGCGACACACACTTTGGAAAGCTCTGCCCTAAGTAAACTTGATTAATAACAGTTAATGGACTTCTCCAAGAACTTATCCAATCCTTTTTTGAACCCAGCTACACTAACTGCACTAACCACATCCTCTGGCAACAAATTCCAGAGTTTAATTGTGCGTTGAGTGAAAAAGAACTTTCTCCAATTAGTTTTAAATGTGCCCCATGCTAACTTCATGGAGTGCCCCCTAGTCTTTCTACTATCCGAAAGAGTAAATAACCGATTCACATCTACCCGTTCTAGACCTCTCATGATTTTAAACTCCTCTATCATATCCCCCCTCAGTCGTCTCTTCTCCAAGCTGAAAAGTCCTAACTTCTTTAGTCTTTCCTCTTAGGGGAGCTGTTCCATCCCCTTTATCATTTTGGTTGCTTCAGCTTGAAAATATATGCAGGAGGAAATATGTTGCCATATAAATGGTCAGTAACTAAAGACTGAACAAAATTTCCTTCTGTCCAAATAAAGTTCCTTATGGTCAGATAATCGAAGCGCTGAAAAAGTGTGAAAAGCGGAATATAAATCTAAAATAAATAAGATTTGTTAGAATTGGTACAGTGGTTCTTGAGTTGAATTTGCCCCCATGCAGTTCTCATGGTGAAATTGCCCCTTCCCCCAAATTGCTCATGTACTTAAAAGGTACCAATGTCAGATGTTCCCCCAAGTGCCTACCTCCACACAATCTTGTAATTTACGTGATGATATGGAAAGTCTCTGTTGCTTATGAAGCTGAGGATAAATATGAAGTTATTCAGGAATAACTTTATACAATATTTCTTTGAGAGTCGCATGATGATCCTGTGAAGAAAGGATGCATGGTAGAGGAGCTCATTAGCATCTCTGAAATTTTCTGTCTTAAATGTCTGATTTCATTTTTTTTGACTAAATTGAAATTTTGTTTACCTTCTCTGGCTGGATAATTTTGTGATTAAACTACCTTCAGAAAGGTCCTTGAAGCTATAAAGCTGCTGCTGAGAAGAATTTAAAAAAAAAAGGTGGGGGGGGGGGAAGAAAAGATGGCTACAGATGCAGGTGAATGGTAAAGAGGGTAATATGAGGTGTTAGAAGTCTTGGTGGAGAAGCAGACAGTAACGCAGCAAGGGATGTCTGGTAGGCTGTGCTGCAATGGGAGAATTAACTAGCAACTGGTTGCAAATAGAGTAGTAACTAGAAGCTCTAGCAGAAATGCAGATACAGACCTAGGAGGCTTGAATGTTCAGGCAGCAGCCATGCTAATATTGGTAGCTATTTAGATTATTTCAAAGCTTTCTGATTAGAAATTAGAAGGGCAGGATGGTGGGTGTGAACTAGGATTGGTTTGTTATGTGTGTCTGCCCAAGATGGTGGAATATAAATGAGGAAGATGAGAAAAACTGTCCTGGATAAGGAACTGCCTGGCAGCTGGGATATATCCTTCCTTAGCAGTGTGGACAGCAATAACTGGCCATACTGGATAGGGAGTGATATCTTATAAGTGATACTTGGCAGCTGGGATATATCCTTCCTTAGCAGTATGGACAGCAATAACTGGCCATACTGGATAGGGAGTGATATCTTATAAGTGATACTTGGCAGCTGGGATATATCCTTCCTTAGCCGTGTGGACAGCAATAACTGGCCATGCTGGATAGGGAGTGATATCTTATAAGTGATACTTGGCAGCTGGGATATATCCTTCCTTAGCAGTGTGGACAGCAATAACTGGCCATACTGGATAGGGAGTGATATCTTATAAGTGATACTTGGCAGCTGGGATATATCCTTCCTTAGCAGTGTGGACAGCAATAACTGGCCATACTGGATAGGGCGTGATATCTTATAAGTGATAGTTGGCAGCTGGGATATATCATTAGCAATGTGGACAAAAGAATTCGGCAGGCTGGATAGACCAGTTGGGCTATTTATTATTATTTTTTGCCATCATTTACCATGTTACTCAGTGTTCATTGTGCCAGAGGATGTAACTAAAGAACTCTCTAAATGTGTGACTGCTCTCTTAGCAGATAAGTTAGCCAAAGTATAGTGCCTTGTTTAAAAAAAAAAAAGTCTCTACATCCTTGTGCATTTTTCACATTCTGCTGTCTCCAAAAAAAAATAAAAAAGCACCAAAGTAGGAGCTTGTTTCACTAATCTATACAACAAGTCGTATATTTTCATTGTGAAAGTACAATTATAGAAATATTCTAAAAGTAATTACTGTAAGAATAAAAAAACATAGACCATTGTTTCTTTTGTCATTGAAACCCAAGATAGCTTGGATCAAAAATTGCTTTAAGGTCCATGATAAGTTAAATAGAGCCCACCTCTGTCCAGTCACAGTAGTTGAGCTGATTTGAATACTCCTAGATGAAGAACTGAGCTGTTTCTTTTGTATAAAATGAATTTGAAGCAACAGGTCAAAACATGCCAAACAAGAAGCAGCTGAAAGAACTTGGGAACAACATTCAAAAGTAGAGATTGGTTGAAAGTCTGGGCAGCCATTCCTAATAATATCACCAACTAGCCCTGCCCAATAATCAGATCACCAACTAACTAACAGGCCGATACAGTCCAGTGCGCTCCGGTGGAGCACACTGTTAACCCACTTTTGGACGAGCGTTTTTGACGTGCTAGCTTTACCCCTTATTCAGTAAGGGGTAATAGCACGTCGTAAACGCGCGTCCAACCCCCCCCCCAAAACTAATAGCGCCCGCAACATGCAAATGCATGTTGATGGCCCTATTAGTTATTCCCGCACGATTCAGTAAGTAAAATGTGCAGCCAAGCCGCACATTTTACTTTCAGAAATTAGCGCCTACCCAAGGGTAGGCGTTAATTTCTGCCGGCACCAGGAAAGTGCACAGAAAATCAGTAAAAACTGCTTTTCTGTACACCCTCCGACTTAATATCATGGCGATATTAAGTCGGAGGTCCCAAAAGTAAAAAATAATTAAAAAAATAAAAATTAAAAATCTGCTCACGGGTCCGAAGACAGATGCTCACTTTAGCCGGCGTCCGTTTTCCGAACCCGTAGTTGTCAGTGGGCTCGAGAATCGACGCTGGCAAAATTGAGCGTCGGCTGTCAAACCCGCTGACAGCCACCGCTCCTGTCCAAAAGGATGCGCTAGGGACACGCTAGTGTGCCTAGCGCCTCCTTTTACTGCAGGCCCTAATTAGCATATTTTTATTTACTGGATTGCGTGCCCAGGACACTGGCCTGTGCGCGCGCCAGGAGAGCGGGAGCTCGCCCGCGTTTCTTTCTGTATCGGCCTGTATGAGTTAGTTGGTGATTTGATTATTAGAGATGTACTGTAGACAGCTGGGTGGCTGGACGTGAGGATTGCTTGGTAACTTGCCTGATGCAAAGATGGCAGACCTCATGCATCACCTAGATAGGATTTTGGATAGTGCTGGGGAGGAACTGGCTGTCATGATACATGTGGGCACCAATGACATAGGAATGTGTCAGAGGGAGATTTTGGAAGCCAAATTTAGAATTTTAGATAGAAAGTTGAAAACTAGAACCTCCATGGTGGCATTCTCTGAAATTCTCCTTGTTCCACGTGCAGGTCCCCAGAGGCAGGCAGAGCACTCCTGAGTCTCAATTCATGGATGAGACAATGGTGCAGGGAAAAGGGTTTCAGTTTTGTAAGGAACTGGCCAACCTTTTGGGGAACGGGGAAGTCTTTCTGAAAGGTCGGGTTAAACCTTAACCAGGGTGGAACTAGACTGCTAGTGCTAACTTTTAAAATGGAGACAGAGCAGCTTTTAAAATAGAACTAAGGGGAAAATCAAGTCGCTCGACAGCGCATGGTTCAGAAAGAGGTATTGTCAATAGATACCAATGAAACAGGAGAGTTAGGGCATCATAAGAACATAAAAAATTGCCATGCTGAGTCAGACCAAGGTCCATCAAGCCCAGCATCCTGTTTCCAACAGTGGCCAAACCAGGCTACAAGTACCTGACAAGTACTCAAACACTAAGTAGATCCCATGCTACTGATGCCAGTAATAACAGAGGCTATTCCCTAAGTCAACTGGATTATTTATTTATTTGTCGGGTTTTATATAACGTCGTTCGGTTTCGCCATCACAACGGTTTACAAAGTTTCGATGTTTAACATAGTGTCCAAAAGATTCATGTGATTGATAACAAAAATATTGTATGCTTTATAAACGTATTTCAGATGTCAAACTGCTGTCTACAATCTATCAATAGCCTGCTCACCAGCCTGAACCTCATCCTTAACTCTAATAAGACAGAAATTCTCATCATCTCACCAGATGATACCCACAATCCCCTTAACTCACAAAGCGCAGCTCAATTCGCAAAAACATTCATCAACCACTCCTCCTCGGTCAGAGACTAGGGGTTCGGCTTGATAACAAGACCGACAAGAGATGCTTACAAAGGATCACTTCAAGTACCTCCAGCCAAACTACCAGACACATCACGCTTAGAGATCGGGCCTTCTCCACAGCTGGTCCAACTTTATGGAACTCCATTCCCCCGGATCTTAGAATGGAACCCAGCATCTCAACATTCAAGAAAAGACTCAAGACGTGGCTGTTCACGCAGGCCTTTGCTAACTCCAACATTACTTAACTCCCTTCAATCAACATACTTCGCTAGTAATAGCATTAATAGCCACCCCTTATAATGTTATTATATATATTTATAATTATCTGATCTTCATTTTCCTTCTTACTCCAAGTTATTGATTCCCTGTTACATGTAACTGCTTTTCTGCACTATTGTTCAAATTGTAAAGTTTATTTTAATTGCACCCCTGTTTCTTGTGAACCAGCATGATGGGACTATCGTCTTGAATGTTGGTATATAAAAAAACTTAAATAAATAAATAAATAACCTCTTCAACCTTAAATCATTCGTCCTCAACACAACTAAAGAATGCTTTTTTAAACTCCAAGTTCTCAAAAATCTCAAACCTCTCCTACATTTCAGCAACTTCCGGCTAGTAGTCCAGTCTATCATCCTCACTAAGCTAGACTACTGCAATGCTCTTCTCCTTGGCCTCCCTGAGATAACTACCAAACCCTTACAGATGGTCCAGAATGCTGCGGCTAGATTACTCACGAACTCAAACAAAGAGCCCACATCACACCTATATTACAAGGACTTCATTGGCTTCCCATAAAATCCAGGATCACCTTTAAAATATTGATGATGATCCACAAGGACATTCACGGCATCGCCCATCTCAAATTAAGCTCTCAGCTCAACATACACACATCCGATAGACCAATCAGAAATGCTTATAAAGGAACCTTATACGCACCACCGATCAAAACCACCCTAAGAAAACGTGCCATCTCTACAGCTGGGCCCACCATTTGGAACTCGCTACCTCCGGAGCTACGTCAAGATCCCTATATCCAATCTTTTAAGAAACACCTCAAAACTTGGCTCTTTAGAAAAGCGTTCCCGAAGTCTCAAGAACACTCAGACACGGGTCAAAGGACATAACTGGACATCAGAGTGTCACATTCTCGTCCCCGACCACCCTCACTAGTCCACCTTAACAAGAGTCAATGCCACCTATACCTTTCTCCTCCTCCCCTGACCTTCCCCGACCTCCCCATCCTTAAACGCTTTTAGGTTACGCCTATCAGTTACACCACTACCACGGCACTGATGCTTTATTTATTTATTTATTTTTTATTTTATAACTTTTATATACCGGCATTCGTAAAAAAGAACATCATGTCGGTTTACATGTAACTGAGAAAGGAAATTACAATGATAGGTGGAGGAAAGATAGATAGTTAAAAGGGAAGTTAACTTTACTGTGGTGCCAACATGCGTCACAGTTAAAAACGCGATTATATATGATAAACCATGTTAGACAAAAATTAGATAATATTATACAAAGTTAGACAAAATTAATTAAGTACAAGGGGAGGTGGTGCGAGGGGTGGGGGGGTGGAGGGTGAAGCGCAGGGGGGAGGGGGAGGAGGAGGGGCTGAGGGAGGCGATGGGTGGCAGGGGGAAGCAGGGGCAATAATAGGGAGGGGGGAAGAGGGTAGGGTGGTGGAGGGAAGGAGGGGTTGCTGTACACGGAATATGGGGGAATATTATGAGTAATTGTACAAGAAGCGGGGGGGAAGGGTGTAGTAAGTGGGGGAGGAGGGGGGTGAAACTGTACAAGTGAGCTGTGGGTAACGGTGGGGGATGGTGAGTTGGTAACTGTAAGAGGAAGCTGCTTAGAGGATGGAAGGTGGTGGAGGTGGGTGGGGGGGAGGTGAGAGGGGGGGGCAGGAGGCAGGGGGAAACAGTGAGGGAGTGGGGGAAAAGAAAGTGTTGCGGAGGAGTTACAGAGCTAGAGTTTGAGTTACAGAGCTAGGATTGTGACGTGTTGGGATAGGCCTGTTTAAATACCAGGTCTTGATTCCTTTTTTGAATTGATTAAGTGATGGTTCTAGTCGGAGCTCGGCGGGGGAGGGAGTTCCAGAGGGTGGGGGCCGGCAATGGAGAAGGCTCTCTCTCTGGTGGTAGTGAGGTGAGTGGTTTTGAGTGAAGGGGTTGTAGAGGGTGCCAGCAAGGGCGTTTCTGGTGGGGCGGTTGGTCTGACGGAAGTGTGGCATATCTCGATCCATGGGGAATTATTTTTGTAAAGTGTGTTATGTATGATAGTGAGTGTTTTGTATTGAGAGCGATAGGTGATTGGGAGCCAGTGGAGGTCTTGAAGTATGGGAGTGATATGATCAGTCTTTCTTGAGTTTGTGAGGACGCGGGCCATGGCGTTTTGTAAGATTTGGAGGGGTTTGATTGTGGAGGAGGGAAGGCCTATTAGCAGTGAGTTGCAATAATCAAGTCTTGATAGCATGGTGGTTTGCATAACAGTGCGGAAGTCGTGTACGTGGAGGAGAGGCTTTAGTTTTTTGAGGGTTTGTAGTTTATAGAAGCCCCCTTTTAGGAGCGATTTGATGTGGGATTTGAAGCTTAGTTGAGTATCTAGGGAAAATCCTAGGTCTCTGACAGTGGGCGGATGCGTGAGATTTTGTGAAGTGTTTTGATGCGTTTGGTGGATGGAAAGGCTGGGTTGATTAGTAATAATAAGAATTTCAGTTTTTGAGGTATTGAGAGCAAGGTGTAGGTTGGAAAGGAGGGAATTGATAGATGCAAGGCATGTCTCCCAGAAGTGCAGGGTTTCGTTGAGGGATTTTTGGATGGGGATAAAGTATTTGCCTTATTTAAATTTGCTTTATTTATTGCTTTATTTAAATTTGCTTTCTGTTCTTTTTCACATTCACTATGGGTTTAATCTTGAAGACTTGTTTGTTTTGTTGATTTGGTGTTTTTACTTACTTATAATGTTACTTATAATGTTACTCCATCATGTTATTTGTTTCTGACAACTTGTTCAATGTAACGCCTCAGCCGCGATTGTTCAGTTTCAATGGAAACCGATTTGATTTGATATCTTCTTTCAAGAATGTCGGTATATAAGAAATCTAAATAAATAAATAAATAAATAAACTATAAAGGTTCTGTTATGTGCTTGTATTGGTTCCACATGTTTGCATGTTGCCAGTAAGAGGGAGGTAATAACTGAGAGTCATTGGGTGTTTTTGGTAGGCTTTGGTGAACATCCACAGTTTTTAGTTCTTTTTTCGAAGGTTTTTTAGATTTTGCTGTGTTCTAAGTTCGGTTGGGAGGGTGTTCCAGAGTTTGGGACTTCCTAGAGATAGGCTCTCTTCCGAGTTGAGGTAAGATTAATAGCAGTTAATGGACTTTCTCCTCCAAGAACTTATCCAAACCTTTTTTTAAACCCAGCTACATTGACTGTACTAACCACATCCTCTGGCAAAACAAATTCCAGAGCTTAATTGTGCGTTGAGTGAAAAAGAATTTTCTCCAATTAGTTTTAAATGTGCTACTTCCTAGCATGTAGACAGATGGACTCAGGACCAATGAGATTAGTGTGCTCCTGATAGCCGTTCGAGACGGATTCAGATTCAATCTGACATCAGCCCTAGTACATATACCCCTGCAGGAAGTTCTGCTCTTCAGTATTTTCCATCTCTATAGCAGTTCGGGACTCTAACACGCTTGCACAGCATTAGAGCATTTAAACCAAAGAAAATTACAAACAAGAAATCCTACCTAAGAAGAAATCCTACCTCTACAGGTGAGCTCCACTCTCCTGCGGTGATAACTACGGGTCCCTCCCCCAGTTGAGAATTCCTGAGGTGATTTCAGCGATCCCTCAGAGGTAGGCCTTGGTCCGGTAGCCGGTTCCCGGCATGCACTTAGCCCCCGGCAACGGGTGCGGCTGAGAAGCAGTGAGTGCAACTTTGAGCACGGCGGTGAAGGTACTTTTCCCTCTCCGCCCGGAACGAGACCAGGAAACACCAAGACAAGGTAAGGTAGAAAACTTCCTAAAAGTCTCCGGTCTCCGATGCTCGAAGAGCTGCACAGATCACCAGCCGGCGTCAGTGCCATCGGGTTGATCAGCTCTATCTGGGCTAGACCCTCAGTCCGATACGAGGGTCCTCCTACGTGGAGACCCTCCGAGGTGGTCGCCATATTGCTCGTTGTGGTCGCCGTCGCCATTTCGCTTGATCGCCGCCCTGTCCGCTGATTCGATCCGTGCGCACATCATCACTTGTGCACGCATTAAATGCAGTGCGCACGGCGATGCGCACGAGGGCGATCGGGCGCACAGCCACACGCTCAACTGTGCCAGGTGCATAAGTAAATCCCGTGCGCACAAACGGCACGTGCATCTTATTGAGCAACACATCCAACCTACACGTACAACTTTGGTGCACCCGGAGCACATAACTAAGCTTCCCAGAGTACACTTGAATGCACATACCGCATAAACCATGCACCACTGCACAAGAAGCTCAAGGCTCAGGTCCTCTGCCCAGCATGCCACATAAGAGCAGTGCAGTACGAAGAGACCACGGCCCTGTGTCTACAGTGCAAGGAGGCTCTGGGTGAACCAGGCCAGAGTCATCCCCCAGCCAGCACTGGGATCCGGATCCACCGATAGTACACCAGACCTCTCTGCCCCCAGCGGGAACCTCCTTCAAACGGGGCTCCCTGGGGATGCAGCGCCTCTCAATTTAGACCCAGCATCTTTCTCCTGAGTAGAATTTTCCAAGGTCTACATACCCTTTGTCCACATGCAGCCGGTGCCTCCGATGACACAGCCACAGCCTTCCCCAGAGGGACCCTATCATCCTGGGACCATCTAGACCCAGAGAATTGCCTCTCCCACCCAAAGCCCCAACATTGGGGACATGGACACCTCGGACGAGGATCAAGGACTCCTTGGAAGAAAGGGAACTCCCCCCAGGAACGGAATCTTACCGCAACCATGACGGCAGTTCTTCACCAAAGACGAACTATCAGACGTCGTGCTCACAGCTTGAAAGAGCTCGCTATCCCAGGCACAAGTGCCACAGGAGAACCGAAGAGAAACCCCCTCCTAAAGGGACTCCGTCAGGCCTCCTGCCATTTTCCTCTGCTGCAAGCCGTTCCAACAGCTGATTGGACCTGGAATGGGAGTCTGCAGAGGCCACCTTCAAGGGGGGGGATGGACCACTCGGCAGCCCTATACCCCTGGACCCCGCTGCCAAAGATCTCCTGGCATACCCCAAAGTGGAAGCCATGGTTTGCGCAGTCTCAAAGCGCGACTACCATCCTAGTCGAAGGAGCGGCACTCAAGGATGCCCAGGACAGACGTCTGGAATCCATCCGCAAACAGTCATTCGACGTATCTACTATGTCGCTACAAGATCGCGGCCTGCTGTGCCGTGGTGACACGTGCCTGCTTATCAAAGACCAGGAACGCCACCACACCCATCGAAGCACTAGAACCAGCAGTATCATTCCTCAAGGATACGACCTCCGACCTGGTGCGCACCGCAGCCAGAGGCATTTCGTCCATTGTGGCAGCCAAAAGGCAACTCTGGCTCTGAAGCTGGTCGCCGACGCGACATCCAAGACGAGACTCACGAGAATGGCATTTTAAGGGAACCCTCTTATTCAGAAGTGAACTGGAGAAGTTAGCCAACAAATGGGGCGAATCCCCACTACCCCGCAGCTACCGGAGGACAAGAACAAAGAAGCCAGTGCCCCTCCCCCCGAACCTCCAAGGGCAGGGGATCAAAGCGCTTCAAACCGTACAAAAGTACATATCAAGCATCTCGGTCCGCAGGCAGGGGCCAGCCCTTTCGGAATAAGCACAACAAAAGGGGGAACCAGCTCCGGTCCAGGCCCCAGCCGCACCCCCGCCATGAAAATCAGCCCGACCCATCCACGGAAGAAGCCATAGGGGGCAGGCTTGCCCTATTCTACCAAAGATGGGTCGAGATAACTTCGGACATTTGAGAGGGATATTACCGGGACTTCCACAACATCCTCCAGACAAGTTTGCGAAATCTCCCTGCCACAATCCTGTCAGGAAGACTGCAGTGGAATCCACGCTGACCAAATTGCCTAGACTTAAAGGCCATAAGCCGGTACCCACGCAACAACAAAATACTGGGCACTATTCCCTCTATTTTATCGTCCCAAGAAAGAGGGCATGTTCTGGCCCATCCTGGACCTCAAGTCCGTCAACAGTCACCCTGAGGGTCCCTCGCTTCCGCATGAAACCCTACACTCTGTCATAAGGGCGATACAGCTGGAAGAATTCCTGACATCCCTGGATCTGTCAGAAGACTACCTGCACATTTCGGTTCATCACGAGCATCAGCGTTTTCTATGCTTCGCGATCCTGGACCATGACTACCAGTTCAGGGCACTACCTTCGGGCTAGCCACAACACCCCGATCATTCACCACAATCATGGTGGTAGTGGCGGCAACACTGAGGAAAGAGGAATCCTCGTACACCCTATTCTGGGACGATTGGCTGATCAGGGCAAAAACCCAGAGGAAAATAATCAGGCGACCACCAGAGTCAAAACTCTACTGAGAACCTCGGGTGGGTGGTCCACACAAACAGATCTGTCTGCAGCCTTCCCAGTCTCTGGAATACCTAGGAGTCAGGTTCAACACCATACAAGACAAGGTCACTCTGACTCCTACAAGGAGAACAAAACCTGATGAACAACTGCGAAACCTGTTAAGCAGTCTTCGCCCCAAGGTGTGGGATACCTCCAGTCCTCTGTCTCATGACATCCACACTGGAAGTGGTTCCATGGGCAAGAGCTCACATGCAACCCTTACAGCTTTTCCCTACTGCTACGATGGAATCCGATGTCCCAGAACTACTCCGCCTCCAACTCCCGGAGAAAGTTCGAACCCAGCTACAATGGTGGTTACCACAAGAAGACCATCTCAGCAAGGGAATAAGACTATCCCCGCCGACCTGGATCCTGCTCACCATGGATGCGAGCTTATGTGGGTGGGGAACCCACTGCCAGGAACTGACCGCCCAGGGGCAATGGGACAAGGAAGAGTCGGGATGGAACATCAACCACCTGGAAGCACGGGCAGTCAGGCTAGCCTGCCTACGGTTCAGGCATAGACTCCAGGGCGAATCGGTCAGAAGTCATGTCAGACAACGCCACAACAGTTGCCTACATAATTTTATGTTTATAGTTATTTATATATATATATATATATATATATATATATATATATATATATATATATATATATATATATTATATATATATATAGTTTATAATCTGTAAATCAATGATAATTGCTTTCATGACCCCACGTTTACCCCTCCCAGTGTATTGCTTCCCTGGTTTTGTAAGGGCTATGCCCCAAAGTTATACTATATATCTGTTCTTTGTAAGGGCTCTGCCCAAAAAGTTCTTGTTTTTTGGTAACCGATGCGATGTGCGAACGGACATCGGTATAGACGCAGACGTTAAATAAATAAATACATACATGAACGCCAGGGAGGAACCAGGAGCCAACAGGTGTCCTGGAAATAGACCCCCCCCATATGGCAATGGGCGGAATCAAACCTACAAGAGATCTCAGCCGCCCTCATTGCTAGGAAAGACAATATCACTGTGGATTAACCTCAACAGAGAAAGTCTAGACCCAGGGGAATGGAGGCTGTCGGTCACAGCCTTCCAGTTGATAGTAAAACACTGTGAGAACACCAGCCATGGACCTCCCTGGCAACCCGGTCCAACGCCCAAGTCCCCCAACTTCTTCAGTCGCAGATGGGAACTACAATCCCAAGGGATCTGATTCCCTCATCCAGGCCTGGCCACAGGAAATCCTTCTAGGCGCCTCCCCCCGTGGCCGCTACTGGGCGGGGATCATCCGCAAGATAGTACACCACAGGGGACCAGTACTTTAGTGGCCCGGACTGGCCAAGAAGGCCGTGGTATGCAGACATGCGAAGACTACTGACAGGGAGCCCTCTCCCTCTACCTCCACACAGGGATCTGCTCCAACAAGGACCGATCCTCCACGAAGACCCAACTCTATTTCTCTCTTACGGTCTGGCCATTGAGAGGACTCGCCTGAAGAAGAACAGATACTCTGGGGCAGTGATTAACACCCTGCTCCGAGCACACAAGTTTTCCACATCTCTAACATACATCAGGATATGGAGAATATTCGAAGCCTGGTGTGAAGACGCGGACATCCTCCTGCAGACATCAAAATCCCCATTATTCTGGAAATCCTGAAAAACGGCTTACAGAAGCGGTTGTCTTCAACTCCATCAAGGTGCAGGTGGCCACGTTGGCATGCTATAGGAGCCAAGGTGGAGGGCGGACAGACCTAGCCTCTCACCCAGACATCTCCCGCTTCCTGAAAGGGGTCAAACAGATCGACCACCCCTAAAGTGGCCATGCCTCTATGGAATCTCAATCCAGTCTTAGAATTCCTAGCGGAGCCTCCTTCAGACCTATCCGCGATCTTTCCTCCGACTACTAACATTAAAGACTGCCTTTCTAGTGGCAGTCTGTTCGGCCCGTCGCATCTCCGAGCTTCAAGATCTGTCCTGTCGAGAACCGTTCCTCAGGTTCACACCGGGATCCATACAGCTACGCACTGGTCCTCTCGTTCCTTCTTCCAAAAGTGGTTTATCACTTCCATCTAAACCAATAACCATCTCGCTGCCATCGCAGACGAGCATAAGGACTCGGAAGAATCTTGCCGCCTTCGCCACCTAACGTCGGCAGACTCCTATTCCGATACCTGGAGAGGACGGAATCCGTACGAAAGATGAACTACCTATTCGTCCTTCACCAGTGGGAAGGGGAATAAGGAGAAACGGCTCGCGGACATCCATAGCCCGCTGGATCAAAGGAAGTGATCAAGGCGGCCTACGTAGAGGCAGGCAAGCCGCCACCTCTACAAGTCAAGGTCCATTCCACTAGAGCCCAGGCAATGTCCTGGGCAGAAACCAAATTGATGTCACCCGCCCGAGGTTCTGTCAGGCGGCGACATGGTCCTCCATCCGTACCTTCTCTAGGTTCTACCGCCTGGGATTGTTCAGGCTCAGGAGGACACAGCATTCGCAAGGGCAGAACTAAGTGGGCCACAGGCAGCCTCCCCACCCGGTTCAAGAGTAGCTTTTGTACATCCCATTGGTCCTGAGTCCTTCTGCTACCACTCTAGGAAATGGAGAGAAATTACTTACCTGATAATTTCGTTTTCCTTAGTGTAGACCAGTGGTTCTCAACCGGTGTGTCGCGACACACCAGTATGTCGCCAAGAACACGCAGGTGTGTCGCCACACTTCCTGGTCCCCCGCTGACCCAGCTGCTCCCCAGTCCTCCTCCACCCAGGCTTAAAATGCTGACAGCCCGGGCGGAATGCGGCAGAACAGCTGGTGTCAGCGGCACCGGCATGGTGTCTTCTTCCTGCCCCTCCCCGCGGCCCGGAAGAGGAAGTGGTGAGCAGCGGGTGCATGCGCGGGAAGAAGAGACCATGCTAGTGTGGTCAGCGTCGGCCCGCAGAACAGAAGAGAGGCACGGCCTGAGGGATGAGTGCGCGGCGCGCAGAAAAATGAAGAAGAACGACAACCCCCGCGGCCGATGGGACTCCTTTCTCTGCGCGAAGGCTGAAAATGAAGGAGGTTGCTGCTGTCTTTAGGGTTGGGACGAGGCTGCTGCTGCCGCTAGTTTCGGGAGGGAGGGGGAAGGAGAGAGTGAATGAGTAAGCAAGCATGTGTGTTTGAGATCCTGTGTATGTATGTGTGAGTGAGATAGTATGTATTTGAAGGATTGAGAGCCTGTATATGTGGAAGAGAGTATGTGTGTGATTGAGAGCCTGCCTGTGAGAGAGAGAGCATGAATGTAAGTTTATGATTGGGAACCTGTATGTGTAAGTTTGTGATTGAAAACCTGTTTGTGTGAAAGAGTATGTGTGTATGATTGAGATCCTTTGTGTGTGAGAGAGATCATGTGTATGTATGATTAAGAGCCTGTGTGTATAAGTAAGAGAGAGACCATGTGTGTCTGTGTGTTATTGAGAGCTGGTTTAGGTGAGGGAGCATGCGAGTATGTGATTGAGAGCCTGTGTGTAAATGAGAGAAAGAGAGAGAGCACGTTTGTAAGCATGCGAATGAGTCTGTGTGTGAGAGAAAGACAGCATGTGTGTGTGTGATTGAAAGCCTGTGTGTGTAAGCGTGAAAAGAGACAGCATGTGTGTAAATGTGTAATTAAGAGCCTATATAAGTGAGAGAAAAGCATGTGTATATGTGAGTGACTGAGACCATGTGTGTATAGGTGTGTAATTGAGAGCCAGTGTGAGAGAGAGCGCTGGTATGTGACAGAGAGAGGAGAAAGTTCCAAGCAAACCACCGCTCCTCCTGCTAATTCAGAACAATCTCAGGACACCTGGATATCAAACGTTCCCAGGTATGCAGAGCAAAAACATTTTTGTATCCTTATTTTTCATTTTGGGTCTTTGTGTCTGCTATTTTGAAATATTTTATTGGTATCTAGAAATTTTTATGAGTTTTTAATTATTGGATATTCCACTCATCAGTGTTTCGAAATAATCTGTTCTTTTTGTTAGTATGGTTTTACTGCTATTGATTTTATATTTCTTGATTTGTTTTATAAGGATGGGTGATGTTTCTTTTTTCCTTTATTACACTGCATACAGAGACTCTGGCTTGTTGCAGTTTCCAATTCAGTTTGTCTGCATGCTTCTAGTTATGCGTTTTGGTCTCTTTATTCTTTGTTAGGTGAGGGGTCAGCACATGTGATTCAGGTGAGGTTTTCTGCTGGAGTGTAGTTTCTGTGTAGGGCTCTATAGCAGCCTGGCTTGGTCCGTTTTCCTAATAGGAGGTGTATTGGTGTCTTAAGGCCTGGTGTAATATTTTCAGTGTTGCCTTTTCTTAGGCAAGGTGGTTACTGAAGTGCTGGAAATTGGTGCTGTTTTGGTGTGGGATGTTTACTTTATGTAATTTCTGTTCAGACAGAATACGTATCTTTTCCTTGTGTCATTTAAACAATAAAAATAATTACCGGACCTTTACTTTTTATTTCCGCCGTGAATTGTAATGAGCAGTGTGTCACACATGTGAGCGTGGCCTGTCAGGTGTGTCACGATGGGAAAAAGGTTGAGAAACACTGGTGTAGACAGATGGACTCAGCATCCTGTCCACGGCTGCTGGCAATCATGGAAACGTCGGGTGACAATCCCCGAGAACAAGACAAATATGGGTAAGCCAAGCTTCCCTCTAATTAGGTCACCCATACCTACCGGGTGTCAGGGTGTCTCGGTTGAGTGCACTGGTGGTCTCCAGCTAGAACCATATCAACCAATTCAAGTTAATTAAGTTAACCAAGTTATGCAAGTTAATCAAAGTTAATCAAGTTAATCAAGTTGTTCAGTCTCACATATATCCACAATTGCTTTTCGAAGAGAATACTGAAGAGCAGGACTTCCTGCAGGGGTATATGTACTAGGGCTGACAGATTGAAATCTGATCCATTTCCAACTGCTATCAGGAGCACACTATACCCCATTGGTCCTGAGTCCATCTGTCTACACTAAGGAAAATGAAATTATCAGGTAGGTAATTTCTCCATTGCTAACTTCATGGAGTATCCCATAGTCCTTTATTATCTGAAAGAGTAAATAACCTATTCACATCTACTCTTTCAAGACAGAGCTTTCCTGCCACAACCTCGAGCACTAACTCTGACTACACTAGCCCACCGCCTATTAGACCTCACGACAGCTTCAGCCCGTCAAATCTTAACCATACTGGGTCATACGGCAGCATGTACCTATGTAAGAACATAAGAAATTGCCATGCTGGGTCAGACCAATGGTCCATCAAGCTCAGCATCCTGTTTCCAACAGAGGCCAAACCAGGCCACAAGAACCTGGCAATTACCCACAACACTAAGAAGATCCCATGCTACTGATGCAATGAATAGCAGTGGCTATTCCCTAAGTAAAATTGATTAATAGCCATTAATGGACTTTTCCTCCAAGAACTTATCCAAACCTTTTTTGAACCCAGCTATACTAACTGCACTAACCACATCCTCTGGCAAAAATTCCAGAGCTTTATGTGCGTTGAGTGAAAGAATTTTTTCCGATGAGTCTTAAATGTGCTACTTGCTAACTTCATGGAATGCCCCCTGGTCCTTCTATTATTCGAAAGTGAAAATAACAGTCACATCTACTCTTTCAAGACCTCTCATGATCTTAAAGACCTCTATCATATCCCCCCTCAGCCGTCTCTTCTCCAAGCTGAACAGCCCTAACCTCTTCAGCCTTTCCTCATAGGGAAGCTGTTCCATCCCCTTTATCATTTTGGTTGCCCTTCTCTGTACCTTCTCCATCGCAACTATATCTTTTTTGAGATGTGGCGACCAGAATTGTACACAGTATTCAAGGTGTGGTCTCACCATGGAGCGATACAGAGACATTATGACATTTTCCGTTGTATTAACCATTCCCTTCCTAATAATTCCTAACATTCTATTTGCTTTTTTGACTGCTGCAGCACATTGAGCCGACAATTTTAAAGCATTATCCACTATGATGCCTAGATCTTTTTCCTGGGTGGTAGCTCCTAATATGGAACCTAACATCGTGTAACTATAGCAAGGGTTATTTTTCCCTATATGGAACACCTTGCACTTGTCCACATTAAATTTCATCTGCCATTTGGATGCCCAATCTTCCAGTCCTGCAAGGTCCTCCTGTAATGTATCACAGTCTGCCTGTGATTTAACTACTCTGAATAATTTTGTATCATCCGCAAATTTGATAACCTCACTCATCGTATTCCTTTCCAGATCATTTATATATATATTGAAAAGCATCAGTCCAAGTACAGATCCCTGAGGCACTCCACTGTTTACCCTTTTCCACTGAGAAAATTGACCATTTAACCAGATAAGAACATAAGAAATTGCCATACTGGGTCAGACCAAAGGTCCATCAAGCCCAGCATCCTGTTTCCAACAGTGGCCAATCCAGGATACAAGTATGTGGCAAGTACCAAAAAACTAAGTCTATCCCATGTTACTGCTAGTAATAGCAGTGGTTATTTTTTAAGTCAACTTGATTAATAGCAGGTAATTGACTTCTCCTCCAAGAAGTTATCCAAACCTTTTTTAAACCCAGCTACACTAACTGCATTAACCACACCCCCTGACAGCAAATTCCAGAGCTTAATTGTGCATTGACTGAAAAAGAATTTTCTCCGATTAGTTTTAAATGTGCTTCATGCTAATTTTATGGAGTGCACCCTAGTTCTTCTGTTGCCGAAAGAGTAAATAGCCGATTCACATTTACCCATTCTAGACCTCTCATGCTTTTAAAGACCTCTATCATATTCCCCTCAGCGTCTCTTCTCCAAACTGAACAGCCCTAACCTCTTTAGTTTTTCCTTAGAGGGGAGCTGTTCCATCCCCTTTATTATTTTGGTCGCCCTTCTCTGTACCTTCTCCATCGCAACTATATCTTTCTTGAGATGCAGTGACCAAAACTGGACACAGTACTCAAGGTGCAGTCTCACCATGGAGCAATACAGAGGCATTATGACATCCTCTGTTTTATTCACCATTCCCTTCCTAATAATTCCCAACATTCTGTTTGCTTTTTTGATAGCCACAGCACACTGAGCTGATGTTTTCAAAATATTATCCACTATGATGCCTAGATATCTTTCCTAGGCGGTAGCTCCTAATATGGAACCTAACATTGTGTAACTACAGGATGGGTTGCTTTTCCCTATATGCAACACCTTGCACTTATCCACATTAAATTTCATCTGCCATTTGGATGGCCAGTTTTGCAGTCTCACAAGGAACTCCTGCAATTTCACAATCTGCTTGTGATTTAACTACTTTGAATAATTTTATATCTGCAAATTTGATTACCTCACTGGTCATATTCCTTTCCTTGTTCTTCTTTTTGGGATCCTTTATATTCTTGAATGCTACTTTTTCTTGCTTTCATTAGGTCAGCCACCTCCTTTGAGAACCAGATAAGTTTTATTTCTTTTACTTTTGTTTACTTTAACATATAAATTTGTTGTTTTTGTATTTCTCCTTTTAGTTTGGTCCACTGTTTCACCTCTCCCATTTTCTCCCAGTCTTTTAGTTCTACGTCCAGGTACGTCCCCATTTCGAAAAGTCCATATTTTTGAAATCCAAAACTCGGGTCTTCATGTTTCTTCTCTGTATCCTATTTGCGATGTCAAACCATACCGTTTGATCACTGGTGCTGAGGGCAACCACCCAGACATTAGAGACATTATCTCCGTTAGAGAGAACTAGGTAGAGTATAACTCCCTCCCCTTGGGTTCCATTACCATTTCTTTGAAGAAAGCCCCTTGCAGGGCATCCACTATCTCTCTACTTCTGATAGATTCCGCAGAAGGGTTTTTCAAGTCTATGTCCAGCAGATTAAAGTCTCCAACAATCGACACTTCTCCCTTCTTTCCCACCTTTTGGATGTCTTTGACCAGATCTGTCTACTTCTTTGAGTCTGAGGCCTGTAAACCACGCCAGTAAAAATGGATACACCACCATCTTTTTTTAGGATTGCCCATAATGCTTCTTCTCTATCCCATATTCCTTGTAGTTTAGTAGCCTGGATATTGTTCTTGACATAAAGTACTATTCCTTTCCCTTTTCTGTTCTTCCTTAACAAGTTATAACCCGATATGGCCATATCCCACTTTCTTTCAGAATGGAGCATCATAACATCGGATTTATGGGTCCTCACTTTAATAAGAGATGGTTACTCTCTCAACTTCACATGCCCTCCATCTCTCCCGCATCCAGTTGTCACCAAACATCAAGGTGTTCATCAGGAAATTCTTCTTCAAGAAGTCAACCAACTACTTCAACAACACTGTATACGGGAGTTACCTCCATCCCGATATCAGGGGTTCTATTCACAATACTTCCTCATCCCCCAAAAATCTGGAGGGCATCAACCAATTCTGGACCTACGCTCCCTCAACAAGCACATACAGAGTGAGAAATTCAAAATGACTTCTCTTAAATCCATTCTTCCTTTCCTACAACTCAAGGACTGGATGGAGAATGGAAAGTCCCAAGTTTTTTTTCACTCAATGCACAATTAATGTCTGGAATTTGTTGCCAGAGGATGTGGTTAGTGCAGTTAGTGTAGCTGGGTTTAAAAAATGTTTGGATAAGTTCTTGGAGGAGAAGTCCATTAATTGCTATTAATAATACCTACAGTATCTGAATGTAATCCACTTTGAAGTGCTGAAAAAATTGTGAAAAGCGGAATATAAATCTAAATAATTAAAATAAATAAAATAATCAAGTTGACTTAGGGAATGGCCTCTGCTATTACTGGCATCAGTAGCATGGGATCTTCTTGGTGTTTGGGTAATTGCCAGGTTCTTGTGGCCTGGTTTGGCCTCTGTTGGAAACAGGATGGTGGGCTTGATGGACCCTTGGTCTGACCCAGCATTGCAATTTCTTATGTTCTTATGCTTCCTTCCTAGATTTAAAGAATGCATATGCCCACATACGAATGCATCCAAAATCTTGGCATTACTTCTGTTTTCAAGCGGGAAAAGAGACCTTTACAGTAAAAGTTCTCCTGTTTGGGCTCTCTTCTGCCCCCAGAGTCTTCATAAAATGTCTAGTGGTAGTGGTGGCACACCTCAGTCGACAAGGAGTTCAGATATTTCCTTATCTCGACGATTGGCTGCTAGTAGCCCCCAATTCTTCTCTCCTGCGGGTCAATTTAGTTCGCACGATCAGTTGCCTGGACAATCTGAGACTTCTAATAAACTATGAAGGGTCAAATTGCAACCTACCCAATGCTGCAATTAATCGGAGCTTATACACCATTCAAGACAGAGCTTTCCTGCCACAACCTCGAGCACTAACTCTGACTACACTAGCCCACTGCCTATTAGACCTCACGACAGCTTCAGCCCGTCAAATCTCAACCATACTGGGTCATATGGCAGCATGTACCTATGTTAAGAACATAAGAAATTGCCATGCTGGGTCAGACCAATGGTCCATCAAGCTCAGCATCCTGTTTCCAACAGAGGCCAAACCAGGCCACAAGAACCTGGCAATTACCCAAACACTAAGAAGATCCCATGCTACTGATGCAATGAATAGAAGTGGCTATTCCCTAAGTAACCTTGATTAATAGCAGTTAATGGACTTCTCCTCCAAGAACTTATCCAAACCTTTTTTGAACCCAGCTACACTAACTGCACTAGCCACATCCTCTGGCAACAAGTTCCAGAGCTTTATTGTGCGTTGAGTGAAAAAGAATTTCTTTGATTAGTCTTAAATGCGCTACTTGCTAACTTCATGGAATACCCCCTAGTCCTTCTAGTTTTCGAAAGTGTAAATAACTGATTCACATCTACTCGTTCAAGACCTCTCATGATCTTAAAAGACCTCTATCATACCCCCCCTCATCCGTCTCTTCTCCAAGCTGAGCAGCCCTAACCTCTTCAGCCTTTCCTCACAGGGTAGCTGTTCCATCCCCTTTAACATTTTGGCTGCCCTTCTCTGTGCCTGATATTAACAGGTTCTTCAGTTTTGATTAGCTTCCTCTCTTTGCTATTTTGGTGTGAATTTGGAGAGATTAGTGTTATGGTCTGTTCTGGTGGGTAGGATTGCCACAGTTAGGATGAATATCTTGCAGCATCTTTTTTTTTCAGACACTTCCTATTATGATGACTGATAACACATTGAAGAGTTTTCAGATATTTTTAACTTTCTCTAGAAACACAAGTGTCCAAGATGGCAGAGAGTTCTTTATCAGGCAAAACTGGCTGGTGGTTTGGGGGTCCCTTATGTCAAAAGTTACTTTGTGTCTTCCCAATTACGGGATTTTGTAGATCTACATGGAGGAAGGGAGAGAAAATGGTGGTTTCTATATAACAAGCTATTGCTGTCTGTTCCTCTTTGTGCTTTTGTATTGCTTCCTATTTATGTCTATTTTCTTATCTTACCTTGAAATTATGGGATGTCAGTAAGTCATCTTCAGTAGGCAATCAGGACTTATTTTATTTTTTTATTTATTTATATTCCAGTTTTCAGGTAATTCAAAGCAGATTACATTCAGGTACTGTAGGTATTTTAGATCTCCTGTAAGATTTAACAAAGGTTTTCAACCGGGTCTTGGGTCTGTTGCTTTTCAGTGTTGAGAAGCATTGGGGGGTTTTCAGCTGGGCATGTTTGGGATGTACATGGATTAATACATTTTAATTATGTTATTACATATTAATTATACAGTTAATTATTACATATTTATTATATTAATATATATATATATATATATATATATATATATAATAATATAATAATATATCTATATCTATATATATATATATTATACATAATGATTATTTATTACATATTAATTATTACATGTTAATTATGTTATTACCCCCATATATCTTAATCCAAGTTAATTCGACCTGTTCATTGTAAGACATTTACTTGTCATTGTTGTTATTGTTTAAAATGTAAACCGAATTGATCAATAATTTTGTTATTGGAAAGTCGGTATAGAAAAATGCTAAATAAATAAATAATTATCTTAGGGAAAAGTTCTATATGTCTTCCTGAAATCTATTTCCCTATCTTTAGCTAAAACACTTTATGGACCTGGAGTTGGTTAAATTCAACCTTTCAAGGGGGAAAACTCTGAAGGTTACTGTAACCAGGCTTGCATTTGCTGAATGGGGAATTGTTGGAGAAGCCTAGATATGTTTTGGCTTGGGAAGAGTATCTGGGGTAGATATAAGATGAATATCTGGGATAGATATAGATGAAACTTCTTTGGTCCCTTAGACCACCCTATTATTCTCAGATATGAGGGTTAATCAAAGATGTAACTCAAGTTCTCCCTAGGGATCCAAAAATATTTCTATTGAATTTCCCAACGCCTAATGTGTCACCATCTTTGACATTTTTAATAATGCAAATCATAATAGTGGCTAGATATGCCCTAGCAGCTTTATAGCAGAAGCCTTCAATCCCAGCTATGTCATCTGTGTGTCAGAGACTTCAGAATGCTCACTATCAGGCCGATACAGTAAAAATCGCAGGAGAGCGAGCGAGCGCACAGGTCACTCTCCTCTGCGCGCAATTCAGAAAAAAAAATTATTCAAATTAGGGCCCGCGGTAAAAAGAGGCGATAGGGACACTAGCACGTCCCTAGTGCCTCTTTTTGGGCAGGAGCGGCGGCTGTCAGCGAGTTTGACAGCTGACGCTCAATTTTGCCGGCATCGGTTCTCAAACCTGCTGACAGCCACGGGTTCGGAAACCGGACGCCAGCAAAATTGAGCGTCCGGTTTTCAACCCGCGGGCCAATGTTAAATTTTTTTTATGATTATTTTTAACTTTTGGGACTTCTGACTTAATATCGCCATGATATTAAGTCGGAGGGTGTACAGAAAAGCAGTTTTTACTGCTTTTCTCTACACTTTCCCGGTGCCGAGAGAAATTAACGCCTACCTTTGGGTAGGCGCTAATTTTTGAAAGTAAAATGTGCGGCTTGGCTGCACATTTTACTTTTCTGTATCGCACGGGAATAAATAATAGGGCCATCAACATGCATTTGCGCACTGTACTGTATCGGCACTGTGCTGTATCGGTCTGTCTATGGGGAAATTAACTGCGATTAAATATAATTATTGAGGTTTGAATCTATTTGGAAATCCTTTCAACTTTGGCTAGACTCATGCTTGCAGATATCTTGTGTAGAGTTTGAGTGATTATATTCTCATTGTCAGCTGAGTGTTTGTTTATGGAATTGAAAATGGGATAGGGTGGGGGGCTAGTAGAGGGGAACAGATATTACTGTAAAATGTTGTTGTTGAATTCAATTTATTTGGCAATATTTTCTAATAAAACATTTTAAAAAATGAGTCTGGTGGAATGAGTAAATAAGGAATGGTTATTTACCTTTTCAGTTAAATCTAGGACTAGGGGACACTCCATGAAAATAGCAACTGGCAGATTTAAAACAAATTGTATGAAGTATTTCACTCAGTACACTATAAATCTATGGAATCTGTTGCCAGAGGATGTGTTCAAGGCAACTAACACAGTGGGATTCAAAGAGGATTGGTCAAGTTCTAGAAGTATTAGCCAGAAGACTTGGGAAACTCAAGGGAGTAAGATAGACTTGGGAAACTCAAGGGAGTAAGATAGACTTGGGAAACTCAAGGGAGTAAGATACAAGAAATAGATCAACTATTGGGAATATTCCAAGTATTTGTAATCCAAACTGGCTACTGTTGTATGTAGGATGCTTGGCTTGATGGACTTTGGTCTGACCCAGCATGACACTTCTTATGGTGTTATGTTAATTTTGTAGTACTCCACTTAGGGTGTTGTGATAAAATTAAGCAGATGATAAAATTAATACAAAATAAATTGTTTTCTGAAAATTTAGTCAACCATCCATCCAAACTTCTCTCATCCTAACTACGATCTATTCCATATTTCATGATAAAAAAAGGAAAGTTGGAGACCTACTAATAATCTGCAAAAAAAGTCAAATTAACACTAAAAGAAAATCAAAATTTACCCTCCATTTGAAATAGCTATTTTAAAATCAAAACAAATTAATATTGGATTGGTATACTGCCCACCTGGCTTACTCCAAAATGATTGTTCACCCATTATTGAACCCTTCACAGAAGAATTCCGTACTCCAGAAAAACAATAATCTTAGGAGACTTTAATCTACATGTTAACGTTTCACCAAGAATCCCCCACGGGCAATTTGTTCCTTGATGCAATGGAGGCCTTAGGATGGACTCAATGCATCTCTGAACCACACCACAAAGCTGACAACATATAATTTAATATTCGCAAATTCTAATTACTACAATATAAGTACTAAACACAAGACAATTCCATGGTCTGACCACCATTATCAAAGCTGATCTAAAATATAAAAAGATAATAACTAAAAACTCTGAGATGAAAATATCATAACATTCAGAAAGAAACTAAAAAGAAAACACTAACTAAAGCATTAGAGATCAAAATTAATGATTTAAAAACTAAACAGCTGCTACGATGCATTTAAATCATGGGAAAATATGATCCAAGAAATTGCAGATGAACATAGCCCTATACAAACAAAAACTATAAACAAAATAAAGAAAATCAGAGAAAATTAAATCTGGTAGAATGAAAAACTTGAGAGTCCTAAAAACTGCTAAAAGAAACTAGAAAAAAGACGTCAAAAAACCTATGATGATCATTCAGAAGATACAAATCTCAACTATCCTATTACAGAACACTAATGAACAAACCAAAAAACGAATATTACACAAAACAGATACATGGAAAATTCTCCACAGCCGGTCCAACTTTATGGAACTCCATTCCCCCGGATCTTAGAATGGAACCCACCATCTCAACATTCAAGAAAAAACTCAAGACGTGGCTATTCACGCAGGCATTTCCTAACTCCAACATTATTTAACTCATCAATCAACACGCTACGCTAATAATAACATTAATAGCTACCTCTTACAATGTTATTTATACAATGCTATTTATACATATATAATCATCTGATCTTCATTTTCCTTCTCCTCCAAGTTATTGATTTCCTTGTTATATGTAACTGCTTTTCTGCACTTTTGTTCAAATTGTAAAGTCTTATTATTATTGCACCCCTGTTTCTTGTGAACCAGCATGATGGGACTATCGTCCTGAATGTTGGTATATAAAAAAACTTAAATAAATAAATAAATAATTTTCAACTCAAAACTTTTGTTTGAGACAGAGTCTAATTAAAGACCTTTCTTCACATCATACAGTGAACATCAATTTTACAAAAATTTCATGTAATGATTATGCAACAGCACTAACAGAAAAATCAAGATGCTGAAACAACAAATCACTTATTTCTACCCTCTAAATAGCAACAGAAGATCTTTCTGCACAAGATAAATGGTCATCATTTGAGAGAGTATTGAAACCTGGAGATAAGCAAAATTATAGCCAAACTAAAATCTGCTACACATCCCCTTGACCTTCTAAAAAATAAACCAGACAATAATCCCTAAAATCACAATGCTATTCAACCTTGCCCTTGTGGAAGATTGTGCCTCAAGGCCTAAAACAGGCAGTTATAAAGCCAATTTTAAAAAATAAATCTGAAAGATCTGATGATTGTATTAACTACCGTCCAATCTCCAACTTAACCTTCTTGGTGAAAATATTTGAAAAAGTAGCCCTTACCCAACTGGAAAATCATCTTGAAGATAATAAAACACTTTATCCTAACCAATTTGGATTCTGGAAAAACCACTCTACTGAAACTCTTCTTCAATCCCTAACTGATTCTATTTTACAAGGTTTTGACTCAAATAAATCATACTGCCTAGTTCTAATTGATCTAACAGTTGCCGTTGACACTGTTGACCATAATCTGCTATGCCAACAGTTGAAAAACATCGGGATAGATGGAAATGTGCTAAAATGTTTCACCTCTTTCCTCACAGATAGATCATTCCAAGTAAAACTTGACATGTACTTATCCGACAGCTTCCACAGCTCTACTGGTGTACCACAAGGATCAGTGCTATCAACAACTCTAATATCTACATGCTGCCCATATGCAAATTACTAACAGACCTGGTTTTAAACTTCTTCCTATATGCGGATGATCTACAGTTCTATATCCCTCTAACTAAATCGTTTGAAAGAATATCAACTCTTAATTTCTGATTATATGATCAAAATAAAAGAAAAACTAGCTCAATGGAAACTCTCGATGACCCCCCAAAAAACTGAAATCATTTGGTTAAGCCACAACCCATAAAAAAAACTATACCCCTATGGATAGAACTCGGAAGTTGCCAAATAACCCCTGCAACCCAAATGAGAGATCTGGGGGTCCAAATTGATGAAAATCTTACAATAAAGGCCTACATGAGCAAACTGATTAGAACTGGCTTCAACAAGCTGCAGATTTTGAGTCGACTGAAACCTTTACCAAGCACAACAGATTTCAGAACAGTTTTATAATCTCACTTTCTCAAACCTCGATTACTGTAATTCATTACTTCTTGGTCTTCCAACTAGTAACTTAAAACCCCTCCAACTACTGCAAAATGCCACTGCTAGACAATTATCTGGAGGAAGAAAATTTAAGAACATAAGAAATTGCCATGCTGGGACAGACCAAGGGTCCATCAAGCCCAGCATCCTGTTTCCAACAGAGGCCAAAAACCAGGCCACAAGAACCTGGCAATTACCCAAACACTAGAAGAACCCATGCTACTGATGCAATTAATAGCAGTGGCTATTCCCTAAGTATAATTGATTAATAGCCATTAATGGACTTCTCCTCCAAGAACTTATCCAAACCTTTTTTGAACCCAGCTACACTAACTGCACTAACTACCTTCCAGAGCTTTATTGTGCGTTGAGTGAAAAATAATTTTCTCCGATTAGTCTTAAATGTGTTACTTGCTAACTTCATGGAATGCCCCCTAGTCCTTCTATTATTCGAAAGTATAAATAAATGAGTCATATCTACTCGTTCAAGACCTCTCATGATCTTAAAGACCTCTATCATATCCCCCCTCAGCCGTCTCTTCTCCAAGCTGAACAGCCCTAACCTCTTCAGCCTTTCCTCATAGGGGAGCTGTTCCATCCCCTTTATCATTTTGGTTGCCCTTCTCTGTACCTTCTCCATCGCAACTATATCTTTTTTGAGATGCGGCGACCAGAATTGTACACAGTATTCAAGGTGCGGTCTCACCATGGAGCGATACAGAGGCATTATGACATTTTCCGTTTTATTCACCATTCCCTTCCTAATAATTCCTAACATTCTATTTGCTTTTTTGACTGCTGCAGCACACTGAGCCGACAATTTTAAAGTATTATCCACTATGATGCCTAGATCTTTTTCCTGGGTGGTAGCTCCTAATATGGAACCTAACATCGTGTAACTACAGCAAGGGTTATTTTTCCCTATGTGCAACACCTTGCACTTGTCCACATTAAATTTCATTTGCCATTTGGATGCCCAATCTTCCAGTCTTGCAAGGTCCTCCTGTATTGTATCACAGTCTGCCTGTGATTTAACTACTCTGAATAATTCTGATGGCTCTATTGGCTTCCTGGGCCCAAAAAGCAACAAGGTAGGTAATCTAGAAAAGGTAACAAGGTAGGTAATCTAGAAAAGCCATGAGCAAACATAGGAAAATAGATGCCTGAAGAATGTCTTTTTCAAATCTTTATTGGCTGGAGATGGATAAAACAATAAAAATTGCCCGACTCAGGCCGAGTTTCGCCACACCTGTGTGGCTGCCTCAGGGGCTATGAGACAAACATACATAAATAAATAATGAATAATTCAAAATCATAAATAAAAACACATATATAAAATATGAGAAATGGCATGTAATCCATGACACACAAAATGAATAAATAAATAAAATCAAAAATAGAAACCTCACATAAATAATTAAATATAAAACAATGAAGCAAAACAGAAAAATACCATTATGTAAAACATACAGGAAGTGAGAGCATATGGGCAACATCAATCTAAGATCAATAAAATGTGTATTTTTAAATGTGTGACAAACCAATATTAATTTTTAGATGAATGAATGAAATGTATACTTTAGAAAGGTGTAGGGAACTTATGTGAATTGTTCTGAAAACTCAATGAAAGAACATTCAGACCTATGTATATCTTTTGAAAAAATAAAATATATTTAAGAGTATACCTTATAAATCACTGTCAAATTTGTAGCAGATTAGAATTTGTTCGCAGCAAATTAATCTTATGGATTCTTAAACATGAACCGCAGCATGGACGTATCTATGAAAATTCAAAAAAACTAAACTAAAAAAATGTTGAATGAGCCAAAAGGAGTATAAAGAAGGAACAATATGATAAAACAGACCTTAATGAAGTTCACTTGCTCATACATTCTTGCTGGCTCCATAACCTTAATGGTGCCTTATACTGAAGAAAAGCAAGGAAAAAAGTATTTAGCCCCTATAAAATATCAGTTTGAATGCTGAAGTATTTAATGTAAAAAATGGGAACGATTGTATAAATAATGTGAAAATAAGGTCAACCATTCATGCTAGCTCTGTACACTTGATGAGAAAATTATATATTCACGGAAAAACATATTAATGACTTGTTTCAATTGAAATGCCAAACAAAAGTAACTGTGGAAATGGTAGAATGGAAAACATGTGTGGATTGCCATATTTTGGACTAAGGTGTTATTGAAAAAATATATTGTGATGAAGTGCTTCAGAAAAAACAAATGTAAGCATAGCGACCCGATGCTGACAACACAATGGGCCGGATTTTAAAAGGGTTACGCGCATAAGGTACGTGTGTAACCCTTTTAAAACACCCCCTGCGCACGCCGAGCCTATTTTGCATAGGCTCGGCGGCGCGTGCAAGCCCCGGGACGTGCGTAAGTCCCGGGGCTTGCAAAAAGGGGCGGTCGGGGGCTTGGGCAGGGGCGTGGTTTTGGATCGGGGCGTGTTCAGGGGTGTGTGGGCGGTCCAGGGGTGTGGCCGAGTGCCCCGACACAGCGGCCTGTGTTGGGGCCTGCTGCGCCGGCGCGCGTAAGTTACTACTGCCCGGAGGCAGTAGTAACTTTTCAGATAAAGGTGTGGGGGGGGGGGGTCTAGATAGGGCCGGGGGGGGTGGGTAAGGGAGGGAAAGGTGCAGGGGGGGTGGAAGGAAAGTTCCCTCCGAGGCCGCGGGCAGTGCGTGCAGAGCTCGGCGCACGCAAGCTGCACAAGTGTGCACCCCCTTGCGCGCGCCGACCCCGGATTTTATAAGATACGCGCGTATCTTATAAAAATCCAGCGTACTTTTGTTCGCGCCTGATGCGCGAACAAAAGTACGCACGCGCGCTGTGTTTTAAAATGTACCCCAATATGTTTAACCACAAATTTCTTAAAAAAGGAACAATTGATTTATCATCTCTAAACCAAAAAGATAACACGCGTTACTGTGGGAATTTGACTCAAATATTGGCGCGAAAAATAAAAAGGGGGCCACAGAGATGAAACAAAGATTTATTGCTAGAGAGTATCCAGCTAGACATGTACAGAGTTGTTACCTAAAAGCGTGCAATCAAAATCGTTCGGATTTATTAAAAAAAAAAAAAAAAAAAAGGTAAAAGAAATCAATAGATCGCATTGTTTGTCCTATCACTTATACATCAATGTCACAAGATTATTACCATTTTGAAAAAATTCTGGCCCATTATTCAAGCGCTACCCTCATTTGAAAATAAGGATCTTTTAGCAGCCAACAAACGTGAGAAAAACTTGAAAGATTTAATAGCACCATCAGCATTACCCCGTAAGCTTATTCATGATACTAGACCGCCTGGACATCGCCCCTTTGGGAGATGTCCAGTATGTAATGTCAGTATGAAAACGTCCACTTTCATCATACCTGGTAGAGATAATATTTTTAAATTAACTTCTTTTACTACATGTAAAAGCAAAGGTGTTATTTACGCTGCCATTTGTCCGTGCAATAAGATGTACATTGGTAAAACTATCAGAGAATTTAACAAAAGAATTATAGAGCATAAAAGCAACATCAATCGATCAATACCTTCCAAACTGTTGGTAGAGCACTCCATTGCTATGAAACATAAATTCAATGACTACAGATTCTGTGTGATTCAACAGCCAGTACTTAATTGGCGAGGAGGAGATCTTAACACTTTACTTATCCAGCTAGAACAAAATACATATATAATTTTAATACTCTTATTCCTTTGGTCTGAATAATGATATTGACTATTCTGTTTTTTATGATTTTTTTCAGTTACTGTTTGTGTGAATTGTTACTTATAATTTTAATTTTATTGGCATTTTTTATGTTCTTACCTATGTATATTCTTTTTAACACATTGTTGATACATTTAAATTTCAACCAACTATTTTGTATCATTTTTATCTTAGATTTTTTGCAGCACATATATTTTATTTTTAAACACACGATTTATTTTAATAATTTTTTCAATTTTTTTCTCCTTTTTCTTCTCTTTTTCTTCTATTATTGAGCCACATGCGCGTAGTTCCTTTTTACTATATTTTTTTCATTTATTTATATTTACTTTGTACATTCTCATCCCTACTGTTTTCTTACTATTTTTATGATTCCATTCATACATACTTGCGCATCTACTTTCAATCACAGATTTACACTGTATGGATTTATGCCCCCTTTTTTTCCTTGAATACATACGGCAATACCCTGTTTCTCCTGCTGTCCTTCACCTCAATGTGAATAAAGACAGTATTTGCTATTCTTAGCACAACTGGCATTTTTCTTATGTATGAGACGGCACATACCATTCATTGGCAATAATTATTCTTCATTTCTTCTTTTGTAGTATCGCTAGCATGCCACAATATTATGTTCTTTGTGTTTTTGTCCAATTTTAATAAAGTTACTTCACGTTAAGCCACGCCTTTTACAATTTGATTGACGCTATTTTTGGCGCCAATATTTAAAATAAATACCTACAGCGTTCTGGTTTCTTGTTTTACTTGTGTGGACTGGAGACTGTATACATTAACCAGTGGTGCAAACCGGTAAAAATTATTTGGTTCCCTTTTCCACTTGTTAAATCTTTTTGAGTTTCACAATTATCATTTCATATATTTTATTGTCAGTCTATGATTGTCACTTTGGATTTTGTGCGGAGACGGCACTGACTTTTATTTCATAGTCACCAGCTGTGTATTTTTCTTCCGTTCCTGCTTTTGTTGTTTATTTTGCATATAGACGGCACTTTCCATTTAACAGCAAAACCAGCAATAAGATTCCTTTTTCTTACACTGCCGCTAGCAAGCTCCTATTTTTGGCGATTTGTTTTCTTTTTCCTTTTTGGTTTTATTCACATTAAATGAAGTGTTTTTGACGCTTAGCCACGCCCCATTTTTATTTTTCGCGCCAATATTTGAGTCAAATTCCCACAGTAACTCTAGTTATCTTTTTGGTTTAGAGATGATATAAATCAATTGTTCCTTTTTTAAGAAATTTGTGATTAAACATGTTGTTGTCAGCATCAGGTCGCTATGCTTACATTTGTTTTTTCTGAAGCGCTTTATCACAATATATTTTTTCAGTAACACCTTAGTCCAAAATATGGCAATCCACACATATTTCCATTCCACCATTTCCACAGTTATTGTTGTTTGGCATTTCAATTGAAACAAGTCATTAATATGTTTTTCCGTGAACATATAGTTTTCTCATCAAGTTTACAGAGCTAGCATGAATGGTTGACCTTATTTTCACATTATTTATACAATCGTTCCCAATTTTTACATTAAATACTTCAGCATTCAAACTGATATTTTATAAGGGCTAAATACATTTTTCCTTGCTTTTCTTCAGTATAAGGCACCATTAAGGTTATGGAGCCAGCAAGAATGTATGAGCAAGTTGAACTTCATTAAGGTCTGTTTTATAATATTGTTCCTTCTTTATACTTCTTTTGGCTCATTCAACATTTTTTTAGTTTAGTTTTTTTGAATTTTCATAGATACGTCCATGCTGCGGTTCATGTTTAAGAATCCATAAGATTAATTTGCTGCGAACAAATTCTAATCTGCTACAAATTTGACTGATTTATAAGGTATACTCTTAAATATATTTTATTTTTTCAAAATATGTACATAGGTCTGAATGTTCTTTCATTGATTTTCAGAACAATTCACATAAGTTCCCTACACCTTTCTAAAGTATACATTTCATTCATTCATTGATCTAAAAATTAATATTGGTTTGTCACACATTTAAAAATACACATTATTTTATTGATCTTAGATTGATGTTGCCCATATGCTCTCACTTCCTGTATGTTTTACATAATGGTATTTTTCTGTTTTGCTTCATTGTTTTATATTATGTGAGGTTTCTAATTTTGATTTTATTTTATTTATTCATTTTATATGTCATGGATTACATGCCATTTCTCATATTTTATATATATGTTTTTATTTATTTATGATTTTGAATTATTCATTATGTATGTATGTTTGTCTCATAGCCCCTGAGGCAGCCACACGGGTGTGGCGAAACTCGGCCTCAGTTGGGCAATTTTTATTGTTTTATGCGTCTCCAGCCAATAAAGATTTGAAAAAGACATTCTGCAGGCATCTATTTTCTATTGGCTTCCTGTACAGTCAAGAATACATTATAAAGTTCTAACTATAATATACAACAACATTAACCTATACAACAACGATTTAATAGGAATAACATTTAAATCTCACATCCCCCCCATGAACTCTCAGATCACAGAACAAAGGCCTCCTAAAAATTCCGAACTTAAGATGTTCTCATCTAACACTAACTAGAGTAGAGTGATCTCAATTGCCGGCCCAAAACTATGGAATTCCATGCCAGAAGAACTTCGAACGTTAACAGATAAAAAATAAATTAAACAGTGACTTAAAAACTTGGCTATTCAAAAATGCCTTCTACTTGACTTGAAACACCCAGTTCCCCATGACTCAGATAACAACATAAATAATTCTTAAACAACCTCGCCCCCTTGTTAACCCTTTAATCTAGCTCTTTTTCTATGTTAGATGTCTACCATTGTAGTACTTCCATTTATATGAATGTCTATCAACCTTGTTATTTATGAATGTTTTTCTGTGCACCATTATGAACTCGTGATTCTCACATGGAATAATGATATATAAAACATTTAAATAAATCAAGTCAACTTAGGAATAGCCACTGGCATCAGTAGAATGGGATCTGTTTAGTGTTTGGGTACTTGCCAGGTACTTTTGTAGCCCAAATTGGTCACTGTTGGAAACAGGATGCTGGCTGATGGACCCTTGGTCTGTCCCAGTATGGCAATTTCTTATGTTCTTATGTTCTCTCTGCAAGGATGGTCTCTGAATCTGGTCTGTACTGGTCATCATTATGCACATCTTCAGGCAACCTACCTACCGGGCGTTTAGAATACACTAGCAGATTGACTCAGCACAGTTCTGAAACTTCACGAATAGTCCTTAGATCAAGAGGTTGCAAATGAGTAGTAGAGAGATAGTGGATGCCCTGCAAGGG